>NC_085944.1:16286524-16593117 GCF_963556715.1 Cydia fagiglandana
TAATAACGGGACCCCCGTTTTACCCTTTGGGTACGGAACCCTAAAAATTGCCACAACCGAATACAGAATCTCCTCCTTCTTGCTATTGAAAGTCGGTTAAAAACCGGACGAGTGCGAGTCGGACTCGCCCACCGACGGTTCCGTACTTTTTTGTATTTGCTGTTATAGCGGCAGCAGAAATACATCATCTGTGAAAATTTCAACTGTCTACCTATCACAGTTCATGAGGACAGTTTTTTTCTTTTTCATTTTTCTGACAAATTATTTATTTTGTTTTACAAATCATCGGAGAATATTAAAATTAAGTGCATGGGATGAGATGTTTTTTTTTCAGCATCTGTATTGGACAACTCTTATTATATACCAAAACCTGTGGAAACTCTAGATCAGTATAAGAGGTATTACAACGAATGGATAGACCCTGATATCAGAGAAGAAGGTAAGTTCTACTAACCTTGTAAGGCCCAGTGTGCATTACAATGTACACTCTGTTTCAACCTAATTCGAACGTTTCGAAAAGTACATAAAGTAACATTTTTTTTTTGATTCATCATTTGTTTCATTGTTTCCTAAAACAAAGAATAAGTGTCCAAGATGTGTACTTAGGGGCTAGTTGCACCATCCACACTCGACAGACTGATCAACGAAAATCGGTCGTGAAGTATGAAACTGCCTATTCCCATACAATAAAATTCAGCGAACCATTGACATATACATAAGGACGGGCCTTACGGGCAATAAGAATGCCAATGCCAGTACAGTGGTGTCACGCACGCGAATTCGACCCAATCGTGCAGACTAACGCCGCAACGCGATTACCGCGTTGATGAGTTCGCATCACGCGCGCGATTAGTCGCAACTAAACTGAAAATCATAATTAGATTCCAAAAAACCGGCCAAGTGCGAGTCGGACTCGCGTTCCAAGGGTTCCGTATATTACACAATTTTTTACAATCAGTGCCGGTTTAAGATATTTTGATGCCCTGAGCATTTCTAGGTGCCCCTCTCCCTAGTAGGTCATCAAGATTACATTGTTTTTTTTTTGGTAAATTGAGAGAAGTTCATTGCCGCATTACAGCTGAGAATGGAAATCAGTCACATCATTTTATCACGGAAGTTGACAGTACTGTAGCAGTAACGTTACAACAGAGTAATGTTGCTGCAGTCGCCACCCGAATGTCACCTTTATCATACCTTAGAAAGTTATTGAAAACGCGAGCGAAGCGCGAAAATTTTTAAAATTGCGTTTTATATCGAAAATTTTTCGCTATATAAACGCAATTTTACTTTTAGTCCCAACCAGGCGCGAATCCAGGATTTCATACAGAGAAGGGATGGGACAGTTTTCTATCAGCCTAGCTTCGCATAGGGCTCGATATTTAGATACATTATATGTATGTCAATGCAGCGAACGCTTTAACGGTGACATACAATTTGGTGCAACCAACCCTCAGTATGTTCATTTGTATGTTTTTAGGTTGTAAAACAGTAGTGTTCATTAAGAAAAGTAAATTCTCCGGTAACCACAGTTTCCTAGTGCCGATGAGGTGGCAGGACGATTACGCGATTGCCCTGGGTTTCATCATGAGTCTCATCACCAGAACTAACTCTGGCAATGTAAGTACATACCTACATATATCATGAATGCGATTTTAGTAGTATACGAGTATATAATACATAAGCCAAAAAAGTGTATAATTTTGTTTTGGTTTGGTTATTTTATGCATTATGATTATTATATTTATTATAGAAAAAAACCCGGGCAAGTGCGAGTCGGACTCGCGCACGAAGGGTTCCGTACCATAATGCAAAAAAAAAACAAAAAAAAGCAAAAAAAAAAACGGTCATCCATCCAAGTACTGACCACTCCCGACGTTGCTTAACTTTGGTCAAAAATCACGTTTGTTGTATGGGAGCCCCATTTAAATCTTTATTTTATTCTGTTTTTAGTATTTGTTGTTATAGCGGCAACAGAAATACATCATCTGTGAAAATTTCAATTGTCTAGCTATCACGGTTCGTGAGATACAGCCTGGTGACAGACGGACGGACGGACGGACGGACGGACGGACGGACGGACGGACGGACGGACGGACGGACGGACGGACGGACGGACAGCGAAGCCTTAGTAATAGGGTCCCGTTTTACCCTTTGGGTACGGAACCCTAAAAAGTGTATAATTTTGTTTTGGTTTGGTTGTTTTATGAATTATGACTATTACCGTAGAGAAAAGAATACATAGAGTGCTCTCTCCATACATCAGTTTTAGCAATAAAACGACTATTATTTTCGTAGTCGACATCTAGCATCGAGTAGCGGAATTATCCGTACTGCTACTTTACAATAGATGTTCCGACGACCGAAAAGTCTAATGCTTAACAGTTTTCAGCTAATATTATAACCGGATTAATTGGAACTCTATTTTCATCTCCTTCTTTTAATATTAGTTGTAAATAATTGTTCAATACAATTTTTGTGAGACGCGACACTAGAGAATTCTACTATTAAGTAGCGGTAACTGATAATTCTTTCGTTATGGTATCAACAAAACTGATATATGTATAGAGTGAGCACTCTATTCTTACTATGTTTCTCTATGCTATAAACAAGGGTGTCATAAAATTCTACTTAATGTCATTCGGCGCGATTCGGGAAATGAATTAGAGATTAACTAGATACGACATAGTAAAGATATGTGGCGTCCCGCAAGTAAAGGTACCTTTTATAGCGGATGGCGCTTACGCTATTATTAACGCCGTTCCAATATTATTGCGGCGCTATGCGACGTAAGCGCCTGCCGCCATAAGGTACCTTTTTCCGTGGAACGTCACATATCTTCACTATTTTATATCTAGTGCAACTCTAATTCATTTCCCGAATTGCGGCGCCAGCCGCCATAAGGTACCTTTTGCAGTGGAACGTCACATATCTTTACTATTTCATATCTAGTGAGTCTCTAATTCATTTCCCGAATCGAGCCGATTGTCAACATCCACATCCTATTTCAGTATGCCTCCATCAGTCTTCAAGAAATGTACTACGAATGTTTCGTATGCTACGTATGTCACCTCGTGTGTATATGGGTAGGCAGCTCAGCGTTCAGAGCGCTGTACTTGAGGTACAGGGAACTGCTGAACTTCGATTATAATGCGGCTAATCTGTTCAGCTACTTGAAACATAGCGGTTTGAATCTTTCACTGTTGGAGCGCGTGAAAGGGTATACCTCTCTTCTTTGGCAGAGGCAAAGAGGTGGGTGGTAATTTGTAATTGTAAGGATCTTGTATTTTACTCTTAATATATGCCTCAACCTCACTGTCCAAGGTTTTAGATCACCCGGCCGCGGTAGGCTGAAGCACAAAACAGATACAGTAGAATCCGTTTATTATGACTCCGCTTATACTGACCAACCGCTTACTACGTATGACGTTATTACTTTGCGAAGTTTGGTTTTCATATAAAATTCTTAGTGACAAATTCGGATAAGATGACTTCGCTTATAGTGACAAATCGCTTTTACTATGACCGAAAAATCTTATTTCCATGAAATTATGTCCGGTTATACTGACACATTCGCTGGTTTTCGTGGCCGTCACAACGTCTTTCCCTGCGAGGACGTTTGGTGCGTTCGTGGCGTGTAAGGTATTTTAGTTTTGATCATCAGTGACAAGTTGATATTTGTTACAAGTTTAATAAAACTCATTTCTCACAAAGGAATTTGAGATTAATTTGGAAAACATAACAAAAATAAGAAGTTCTACAAGTGTGTTTTATATGACATCCGCTTAGAGTATGACGTGTTTGTAACTTCCCTTCGATGTCATTGTAAGCGGATTCTACTGTAGGTACAGAAATCAATCTACATACAACGTGCGCTCGATCAACGCACACAGACACTGCTCACGGACACGATATCTCGGACCGGTTGGGACCACTGCTAGCGCGAGTGCCATCCGCTTGAGACACGCGTCTGTGAACTTTTTTGTGCAATAATGGAGAAACAAAAAAAAAGTTATTATAACTGTTCAGTAGATGGTTGTTTAAATTCAACATTAAACGGTGATTTTCGTTTTTTAAACTACCAGTTTAACAATGACATTAAAATTAAAATATTTTAGTTATTATTAATTTATATTTCCATTCTTCCCGTTCCATCCTCAATAATAAATCAAACAACTAGCTACGAGCTGATACGAGTGCCACTACCACGATAGTTTTTTGTGCATAAGCTATAGTTAACAACCCTAGAGCGACCGCCGAGCGTAGGTATGAAAAGTGAAGTACATGTATGACTTCTGTACATCTGTTTTGTGGCTGAAGCGCTGGCTGGACGTCGTAATAGCGACATGGAAGAGAACAATCTCACACCTGCGGATACCGAACACCGGGCAAAGTGGAGAAGATTGAGTGGGAAAGCGGACCCTGGCGCTAGGCCGGGAGAACGATAGATTGAAAAAGAAGAAGACTCTTAATTAGGACATTAAACAGGGCATTGGGACATTAAACAGGGCATTAATTGCTTTTATAAGTCGATGTCAATTTTTTTGACGTACCTATAATTCCACCAGAGCCATGTGGACTGTGAAGTCAAGAGCGGCGCAAGTCTGGTCAGACCAACGTCCACTGGTCGTTGGTGCAAAAAAATGGTACAGAAATTAAATTGTTTGCCTGTATTTACTATACCTGTTTCTCAGGTAACTGGATGCCCGAATTGGTGGTGGAAGCTCCGCTGTGCCTCAGAGAGGACCTATACATGGCGTTGTACGCTTATCATTTGCAGGTAGGTATTGATGCGGTAATGGCTCCCCTACACGATGGGCCAACGCCAGCCACTCCAAGGGACGCAGCCATGAGATAGCAATATCACTTGCTCCCTCTAACGCATAAATGCGTCAATTGGAGTGGCCGGCGTTGGCCCATCGTGTAGAGGAGCCATAAGACGCATTAGATAAAGGGCGTTCGCTAACTGGCACGGTTGCAATTCGCGGGTGCCATTGTAGGTAAAATCCGTCGCATGCGTCCGCGCCAGAGGGTCTACCGCGAACGTTTGAGGTGTTGCCTCTCTGTCGCACTTGTAAATTCGTACGTAAGTGTGACAGGGAGCCAACACGTCCAACGTGATTCGCGGTAGGCCCTCAGTTAGCAACGCCGTACAAACTAGGCCAGCTAGCGGATGCCCGAACACTTTCCATAGTATTTCTTTTTTCGTGGTGTTCCTAAGAACTTAATCAACGTTTTGTTTACTTGCAGGATATCCCTCTGTTCAGGTCGCAGCCAGCTTATTTTACTAGGCAGTTAGCTACAAGGCTGCATAGGGTCGTTATCCGTTCAGGTATTATCATTGCAATGTTTTTCACAACATATTTTAATCAACATAATATGTGGGATAAAGATATTATCTGGGAGACCGAGCAAAGCATATTATATATAAAAACTCAAAAATGCGCGTTTTCCCAGAGATAGACCTAGCTAGATGGATTTTTCGCCCCCGAAAACCCCCATACACCAAATTTCATCAAAATCGTTAGAGCCGTTTCTGAGATCCCTGAATGCAATTACAAATTAATTTCATTACCTCCAACACGGGTCTCTGCGTACCCCTCCGGGAAATAGGCGTGATTATATGTATGTATGTACAAATTACATAACATCAAATCCTCCAAATCAATATTAAATCCTTTGCAGGCAGGGTGCTGCTGCAGGAGGGAGATGTTTTCGCCTGCATCTACTTTATACACGAGGGCGAAGTCGAGAAATGGTCTACAGACGCAGCAAGGTAGGAGTAAACAAATGTGACAGAGTATCAGCCTCATGACTGATGCAGGAGAGCAATGTTTTCGCCTGTATCTACTTTATACACGAGGGCGAAGTCGAGAAATGGTCTACAGACGCAGCAAGGTAGGAGTAAACAAATGTGACAGAGTATCAGCCTCATGACTGATGCAGGAGAGCAATGTTTTCGCCTGCATCTACTTTATACACGAGGGCGAAGTCGAGAAATGGTCGACAGACGCAGCAAGGTAGGAGTAAACAAATGTGACAGAGTGTCAGCCTCATGACTGATGCAGGAGAGCAATGTTTTCGCCTGTATCTACTTTATACACGAGGGCGAAGTCGAGAAATGGTCTACAGACGCAGCAAGGTAGGAGTAAACAAATGTGACAGAGTATCAGCCTCATGACTGATGCAGGAGAGCAATGTTTTCGCCTGTATCTACTTTATACACGAGGGCGAAGTCGAGAAATGGTCGACAGACGCAGCAAGGTAGGAGTAAACTAATGTGACAGAGTGTCAGCCTCATGACTGATGCAGGAGAGCAATGTTTTCGCCTGTATCTACTTTATACACGAGGGCGAAGTCGAGAAATGGTCGACAGACGCAGCAAGGTAGGAGTAAACTAATGTGACAGAGTATCAGCCTCATAGCTATACTAGCCGCAGCGCTATATGGCGAGTCGGGCAATAAAGCTTTGTTTTCGTAGGATAGCGGTGCCGTCATAATAACGGCCGTCTCCAATGTCTCCATAAAAAAATCTACTGCTAAATATGGATGGTATAGTATTATGTATGGAGTTGGCTGCAACAGCTAGCGTATAGCAGCTATAAGACGGCACCGCTATCCTAAGAAACCAGAGCTTTAAAGTCAGATATTTACCTACCGTATGTGAGTAGATGACGGCCTCTTTTGGATACATATACACCGTGTTTTTATTGAATTCCGTTAACTTCGGGGTATGGTTAAGTACGTTTAAGAGAACTAAATGGCATAGTTAATTTTGGAAAAAAAATATTTTTTTGTTTTTTTTTTTGGATTTCTTTTTTGTTTAAAAAGTAATTAAATGTAGCATATAGCGTTGCGTTGTTGTAACACGGGCATTACATTTAACTCAACCAAACAATTGAAATCTGTGACATATGAATGTCATTTCATACATCAGTCGACCGAGATTGTACTTAAGTTTAGTAGCAAATATATGAACTCATTCTAAACACATATTGATATGTAAACCGGCCCTAAGGCAAGTCTGCCGCCCTAAGCTAAAAGGCAGTTTTTCGACATTTTGCCAAAATGGACTTTTTGTGATAATCGTAATGTAGAGATCGAGACGCATCGACCACTTTGGCCCGTTTTCCGATAAGTGGCTTAGTTTTCGAGAAAAATATCGTAAAAAGACCGTATTTGCACTAATTTTCGTTCGTTCCTAGTCTAAAAAGCGACTATTTGACAAAGCCAGGCTAAAACAACGTATATGCAGCTATACGTTTTTTTACGCTCTGGTTTGCGTAAAATCTTATCCACCATGTCTAGCCTAAAATAACGTATAAGCCAAAAACTAGGCTAAAAATACGTAAAAGACGCTATACGCACTTTAAGGTTAGGATCTTGAGCAAAATTTTAGATCTGATACTAGTCTAAAAAATCGTATAATATTTTTTTTTGTTTAAATGTCTCATACGCCATTTTAGCCTAGTATCACTTAACTTATTTACGTCACCATAATAGTCTTTAGAAACGTATAACTGTTATACGTTCTTCTTATTTTGTATGGACGTCGTATTAAACGCAAACAAACTTTTAAAATGGTTGAAAGTGCGTCTAACTAGTCTATAACGCAGTATATGCTCCAACCTTCGTCATGCTCCCCGCGCGCCGAAAGACACCTTTACGCTAAGTAAAAGCCGTCAGCCGCAAGCGCAGGCTTGTGGCTGCCGGAATTAGAGCGAAGGTGGCTTTTTGCGCGCCAAATATTGACCGAACGCCAAGGTTAAAAAAATACTTTATTATTGCATTACCATCATATGTTATCAATAATATGTTGTGTTTACAATTAGTACCTTCGAGTATTATCATTTTTATCAAGGTATATACTTTAAAAATGCCTCGCAAATACTTCCGCTCGACAGCAAATACGTCTTTCTAGCGTAGTTTGTGATGGTAAAATTGTTCATACGTACTTTTCTACAGCAAACGTTGTTTAAGTTTTATTTATTCATTGGACGGTTTCGCTGCTTTTATTTAAATAAAATCAAATTGATATTAGAGCTAAACGTATCGGGTTGAATTCCTTATAAGCCAAGTAGGTATTTGACATTATGAAGAGTTTAAATCTTATAGAAAAATGTTTTAAAGGGAAATTTAATGAGAATTCTTACGGCCAGTATAACATTTTCCGCCTAATTATTTAGATAACCAGGACATAGGACCATGGGCATCTTTGTATGGAACCTGGGTCCATCCGAAAACCAACTGAGAGTTAAATATAATATTATATTATATATATATACGATATTTCTTATCGAAATCTATTGGTGCGATATGAACTAGATAAAACCTACTTAAGTATTTAAATTAAGTAAAATATTATACATATATATATAATATTTTACTTAAATTAAATACTTAAGTAGGTTTTATCTAGTTCATATCGCACCAATAGATTTCGATAAGAAATATCGTAAATTAATTACTGCAAATTATATTACGTTTTATTTATCATAGTATTTATATATTACAGTTTTATCTATTACGTTTTATAAAAAAAACAATATGTATCTTAAAATAGGTTGGTATGTTTGTGTATTAGGTAATAGTTGTATGTTAAAATAGTCAAAGATATGAGTTTGTAATCTAATAGAAAAATATTTTTATTGTGAATCTGATTTTTAATTACAACCGCTAAAAGGCGTTTTAGAATTAAATAAATGACAGAGTATGTGCAGGAATTAATACACTCGTATTAATTTTATTGCTAACGTAGACTACATAGTTCGCTAACGTATTATCGTGCGATGAAACTCTCGATGATTCCATGCCTATTGATAACAAACTAAAATAACTATTAGAGATGCCACGAATTCGGTAAAACATTATGTATTTTTTGAATTACGTGTATGCAAAAACTGGTCACCTACAAAGATAAATGTTTGCTAAGATTTAAGTCAGCAGCAAGCTGGGTTCTCCGTACAACTGTAGTTACGCTCTCATTTTTAAAACGATTAGCTAGATTGCTCTAAAACTTTGTACTCAGGAAAGGATAAGGTATATCTATGCCTGTAATTTTATTAATGTGTAGCTTCAGATACCATAGTTAAAAAAATACAGCGAATATAAGTTTTTCATACAAAACTTATTTTTCCTCTATTTCATTAATTTTGTTGGAATATAAACTAATTAGAGTAATTAGGTACTGGCATAGATATGCCTCATGTCATTGTATGTGGAATTTATTACAATCCAACACTTTGTTTTAAAATAAGTACGAATCTCCGTTTTGATGGGAAGTAAAATTCGGCTGAGCTTATTGCGGACTCTTTTAAGTTTCGTTGCTCATGCTCATTAGCAGTATATGTAATATCATTAGTAGTGTCGAGTAAATCTAGCCTATGATACAAATAAAATCAGAAAGACCGTACACCATCAAATCAGTTTTGTAGTAACTACTGGAATTTGTTTCCCAGTAGTTACCACTGGTAAAAGGTGGGATTTTTTTCCTACTAGATACCACCAACATTTTTTTGCAGTACAGTTGTTTAAATAAATGTTTATTTATTATATGAACAAAAAACACTATACTTCTAAGTTCTAGGCTATTATTAAAAAACGAGATCCAGCGATTACTTGTTGGATTAGAATCCTAATCACCATACAAAATTAACACATAAATCGAGTTATTCCCACTAGTTACCATCAAGTTGTTACCAGAGATAACTAATGGGATTTGTTTCCCAGTAAACAGTAAAGTTTGTTTCCCACTGGTAAAAAGTGCGATTTTTTCCCTAGTAGTTACCACCAACATTTTCTTACATTTCTATAGTAACAAAAACAGTATAATTAGAATACTATAAATATAGAGGATTTATTGAACCCTAACAAAATTGTAGTGGTAACTACTGGGAAAAAATTCCCACCTTTTACCAGTGGTAACTACTGAAAAACAAATCCCATTACTTATCACTGGTAATAACTTAATGGTAACTAGTGGGAATAACCCAATTTATGTGTTAATTTTGTATGGTAATTAAGATTGTAATCCAAAAAATAATCGCTGGATCTTGTTTTTTTAATAATAGCCTAGTAGTATGGCATTTTTAGTTCGTATATAAATAAACATTTAAACTACGTGACTGTTTTTTATTCCCATTTCTTCCATAAATACTAATCTATAAAACCGTATATTCGGTGTTTTTGGTGGTATACGGTTTTTTACACTAGCACGCTAGTCGAAAATCTGGACAAAATCTTAATTTGTCCTAGTATACTAACCAAAAAGGCCGAATAGCTGCTATAAGGTCTTTTAACTTAGGATTTCAAGTGCGAATTATTTATTGTTACTAAGCAAAAAGGCAGCAACTAATTTAGTGTAGACGCTTGTAGAGGCATTATAGGAAAAAAATAAATTATTGATTATCTCCGAAATGGACTTAATTAGAACATCGGTGTCTTTGTGAAAGTTACTTAATTTAAGCTCAGGAATGCACCCTTGAAATTAACGGAAATCAAAAAAAAACACGGTGTATATACTTTTTCAATATTTTTACATGTTCAATTATTAAAAAATAATAATAATTAAAGATTTAAGTTTTATTTGATCACCGAATCAGCTTACGAGCTCTTCAGTAGGTACCTTTAATGCTATCTTCACTACTGTCGCGAGCCCCGCTTCATAAATAAGATAAGATAAGATAAGATAAATGTTTATTTGCAAGAATATAGGTACATAATTACAAGATGTCAGGGTGATAATTTTGGTCTCCATTTACATTCAGCCATTTATTGGCGTGCAAAATTCTGTCACATTGTATTCATATAGTAAAAATGTCAACATATTACTAAAACTAATTGACAACCACAACCCTATCTTATACAAAATATAAATACATCAAAATTAATCTCAAATATATGTCAAAACACCAAAATTCAATTAATATAACCTTATCATAATACCAGAATTCAAAATAGAAAATACACCATGTTACAAGTTATATGTCAAATTACCAAATTTCAATTAATATAATAGTCACAAACAAATATAAATTAAATGTAATAAAATGTTAATCTAATAGGAATTCCTTTACACTATAAAAACACTTATTAATTAGCCACTTAGTAAGTTCTTTCTTAAAGATTATTTCTGGTAATTCTTTGAATTTGTCCGGTATCTTGTTATAAATTTTTATGCACATGCAGTAAGAATTTTTTCTGTAGATGTCTGTCTTCTGTAGAGGAATGTAAAGTGCATGTTCGTGTCTCACTTGTCGTTTAAATACTTCTGAGCTTTTTTTGAACATGTGTGGGTTTGTCTTGACAAAAACGCAGGCCTCTTTTATGTACATCGATGGCAGAGTTAAAATTTCCATTTCCTTGAATAGTGGTCTACAACTTTCTAAGAACCATGCTCCACAAACAGCACGTATACATTTCTTTTGTAGTCGGAAGGCTCTAGTTATGTCGGCTGAGTTTCCCCATATCAGTAGGCCAAATGATAAAACCGAAGCTACATAGCCATGATATGCATTCAGCGCTGTTTCTATTGATGCAATCTGTCGTAGTCGTTTCAGTGCGTATACGAAGCGGTCGAGTTTGTTACATAAATAATCAATATGATGTGTCCATTTACAGTTTTCATCGATGATTATGCCTAAAAACTTTGTTGTATCTACTTGTTCCAGTGTTCTGTCTTTATATTGTACTTTTATCGGCAAATGATTGGACCGGTAATTGTGAAATTGTATAAAATTTGTTTTTGATATATTAATCTTCAAATTGTTATCATTTAGCCATGTTATTATATCATTTATAGCCCTATTTATATCTTCCTCGAACGTTTCGGGATCTTCACACTTGACAAGCAGGGTAGTGTCATCTGCATATAAGATGCAGTCATGTTTCGTAGAATTAGGGAGATCATTGATGTACATTAAGAATAGTAATGGCCCCAATATGCTCCCTTGCGGAACTCCTGCCGTTATAGGTTTCAGTTGAGATCTACTTGTTACTCTACTTAAATAATAGCATGATTCCGATTATTTACGACGTGCCGGCCTAGCCAAGGTTACAATTGCTATCGCTTCGACAACGAAAACCATTATGTCTCTCTATAACACTTCCATATTAGTGCGACAGTGACAGTTGCGTTTCGATCGCTACGGAGCGTAAGCGATCGGCATATTGGCTACGCGGCCTGACTCGCTTCTTAGTTATAAGGAAAGTTTTTGGTTGAAGAAATTTCACATTTTGACACTGACAGATCAGTATCGTGTCGGAATTCTACAACGAACTCAAATCTCGCACTAAGCTAATTCAGTGTTAAAAACTATACACGGTGTAACATGAGGAAACCGAATAATTTTAACCACGCATTTCTGAGGCCAAAAGAAGGAAAAAATGTTATATTAGTTAAGGTCAATTTCGCCAAAAAATATTTTTTCATTGTTTTGTTTTATTTTTTAAATTTTTTGAATGTATTTGTACATAAAAAATAAATGTTATTTTATTGGTAAACTTGTCACTTAAAATTGATTTTAACATTTTTTTTCGTAAAACCTACGTTTTGCAAAGTGTTACTTGTCACTTTTTGACATCTATCAATAAGGATATTTATACTACGTCCCATAGCAGGAACATCACCTTCAAAGAGGCCTTTTACACTATGTAACAATAAAAACATGCTTTTTTTAAATTAATATTATATCTGAAACTAGGCGAATATCAAAAAAGTTTATATGACATTTTTGTCTCAAAATATGATCAGGAATACGCTGTTAATATTATTCGGTTTCCTCATGTTACACCGTGTATGCACTCAGTCATGTACGCATTTACTTAATAATAATGTACAGTTTCAAACTGCACTTCACTCGCAGCTTAGATCCTTCTGATACTGTGTTGTCTAATGGCTAGAGTTTACTTTGCGTGTGCTTTGCGTCGTTAGATGAAGGTGTTACTCTGTTTCATTTCTTTCTCTTGTACATATGAGTAAGCTGCGGATTTTCCACCTCGCATTGAATACTTTACAGAAATGCTCTGCGCCTTTATTTTGTAAAATGCATTCTTCCGTAGTCAGCGCTTTTATTTTTCTGTTATGTTGTCTCGAACATTTCCTATTCTGTTTAATTTTCATTATTCTTACGAAGAATATGGAACGGTACATGTACTCGTACTCTGTAAGTAGGTACCTAAACGTAGCTAGTTGGATTTCCAATAAAAATATTCGTTATATAGTAATAGTATGTTTAAATTGTTTATATATAGGTAATGATGATGATGATGATGATGATGATGTCCTCCCAGACGTATCCGTCGACGGCGACATCCTGACAAGTTTTTTTGTATTTATTAATTTAAGTATGAGTATTACCTGCTATTCAAAAGGGGTTTACTTAACTATTGCGCGCATGGACGCGCACGTGACTTGCAAATCTAAATTTGGTTTTGAAAGTCCGGAAGCACAAAACACAGTAGAGCTGTCCAGATGCGTTGTATGTATAATTGTAGGAGGGCTTGGGCCGAAATTTTCGGAGCTGGCGTTTGGCATCAAGATCTTCAAGCCGAGTGCGTTCAAAGTTATCTAGACCCGTATTGACAGCAGTTCGCCAGTCCGATCTCCGTGTTGCAAGCTC
Source organism: Cydia fagiglandana (assembly GCF_963556715.1). Classification (NCBI taxonomy): domain Eukaryota; kingdom Metazoa; phylum Arthropoda; class Insecta; order Lepidoptera; family Tortricidae; genus Cydia; species Cydia fagiglandana. The sequence continues at coordinate 16,300,141 of NC_085944.1, forward strand.
CTCCCACGTCTCACATGATATGCCGGTGGCTGACAAGTGGCGTTTTACGACATCCTTGTAGCGCAGGTACTGCCCGCCAGCCTTGCGTTTACCTGAGGCTAGCTCAGAGTAAAACACTGCCTTAGGCAGTCTCGATGGGGCCATACGCACAAGGTGCCCACACCAACGCAGTTGGCCTTTCATGAGCAGACACTCCATACCTGGCATGCCCGTTCGACGTAAAACCTCCGAGTTTGGAACACACTCTTTGACTCTTCTCTTCTTTTTGTCTTTTTGACTCTTTTTTCTTTTTTCTTTTTTTCTCTTTTTTTTTCTTTGTTTTGACTCTTGGCATATAGGTAATAGTATCAGTATTAGTAGTAGGGCTTACGGCGATATTTACATCGAAAGCTGCATTTTTGGCAGAAAGCAAGCCGCTTTGCCTAGTGATACTAGGGACCAACCTGAATGATTTCATCCGAGGAAACACAAATTTCATTCACTAGAATTCAAGATGGCGGACCTTTTCCAAAATGGCGGCTGCAATATTTAAAAAAATTATAGACACATAACGGCTGCACCGATTTTGGTGATTGATATATCGATCAATTCGTATTGACACCTGTAATCGAATAAAAAATATGGCATTTAAGAAATTAAAGATGGCGGCCGAATATTAAGAAAATTGTGTTTTTTTTCTTTAATTTTTTTCCTTCTAATTAAAATAACAACTAAATATTCTATAATATGATCACATATTCTTTAATTTAAATGAAACCTGATAATATTATCTGTAAAATAAAAAAATAATCTTAACAATCCGTTGAGTAGTTTTTGAACTATGCGCATTTCAAAAAGCGCGTAACTGCCGTACGTAACGGCCCGCTCGCGCGGCTCGCGTCAAAACTGAGAACTTTGATGATTTAAAGGCAAAAAAAGAACTGAAAACATATTTACTTTATTTATTAAGCTATAAATTAATAAATAAATTGTATTTCCGCTTATTATTTGTGACCATCACGGGAAAAGGTATGGCGGCTGGCGCTTACGTCGCTTAGCACCGGAATAGTATTGGAGCGGCGTTAATAATAGCGTAAGCGCCATCCGCCCTAAGATACCTATACCCGTGGGTTCAAATTTATTCCTCTTTATCATCTTCGTCCGATGTGTTTGAACAGAAAGAAAAAAAAATTCATATGAAATCAGAACAAAATATACCTAATATAATTAAATTAAATATATAGAGATGAACTACGCCAAACTGTCCCGCCCCTCCATTACTATTTCAATGTGTGTAGTATTGAAATAGTAATGGAGGGCGGGACAGTTTGGCATGATTTACGTATAAGTACCTTTCGTTTTTGCAGTTGTCTTTGCAAGTGCTGCATTGCACTGTGCAGGGTAGACCCACCCTCTGACACGTGCAGCGCGTTGTTTCGCAGCCTTTTTTAGAGCCGCAATGGTCCAGGTATGATAATTCATGCCATATCTCCCTGGCACCAGACAGTTGCGGTTCACAACTGCCATTAGATGACTTCCAACCCCAAGAGGATGGCAATGGCACAGAGGCATCATGAAGAATCAGGTTTCATGGGCATATCATCTCATAAGTGGCCTGCTTGATATGTGAGACGGAGCGCGTGTTTATGTAATGCTGCCGATGTTGGTGGGATGGTGGTTACCAATTTATTATTAGTAGCAAATAGCTCCTTGCGTACCAAGTTGACCAACGAATGTGCTATTTGTGGGTCATATAGGTAGCAGGTGAACTTTTCCAGCATAGCCATGATTTCTTCAGGAAGGCTTTGTAATGGCTGCGATATTTCTTTCAAAGCTGGTGTAACTTAAGGGTGTGACAACCACGTTTTGAAGCAAGACTTCTTTCCTTTTGTATGAAAGTAAGAAGTGTCACACCCTGTAGAGGCGTGAAAGTCACGAAGAGCGGTTGATCTGTCAGGACCCAAAGTATTTGCTATTTGTGAACATCGATATAACGGCGTTTATTTGCAGCCCCAGTTATTAGCCATAACTCTTGCAGGCCACTCTCAATTAAAGTTTGATTATATGATATCAATAACACCAAAACATCTGTATCGGAAGATCTAATCAAAATACGCTTAATTCCCTGTTCTTCCTGATCTTTCGCGTGAAGTACGATGCGGCCATCAGCTTCTTCCGCATGTGTTCCTATTCATAAGATCAGGCAAAACAGGGAATTAGGCGTATTTATGATTAGATCTTCCGATACAGATGTTTTGGTGTTACAGAATAAAGATATCGTTCATCAAACTTAAATTGAGAGTGGCCTGCAAGAGTTATGGCTATTAACTGGGACTGCAAATAAAGGCCGTTATGTCGATGTTCATAAAATAGCAAATACTTTGGGTCCTGACAGATCAACCGCTCTTCGTGACTTTCACGCCTCTACAGGGTGTGACACTTCTTACTTTCATACAAAAGGAAAGAAGTCTTGCTTCAAAACGTGGTTGTCACACCCTTAAGTTACACCAGCTTTGAAAGAAATATCGCAGCCATTACAAAGCCTTCCTGAAGAAATCATGGCTATGCTGGAAAAGTTCACCTGCTACCTATATGACCCACAAATAGCACATTCGTTGGTCAACTTGGTACGCAAGGAGCTATTTGCTACTAATAATAAATTGGTAACCACCATCCCACCAACATCGGCAGCATTACATAAACACGCGCTCCGTCTCACATATCAAGCAGGCCACTTATGAGATGATATGCCCATGAAACCTGATTCTTCATGATGCCTCTGTGCCATTGCCATCCTCTTGGGGTTGGAAGTCGTCTAATGGCAGTTGTGAACCGCAACGGTCTGGTGCCAGGGAGATATGGCATGAATTATCATACCTGGACCATTGCGGCTCTAAAAAAGGCTGCGAAACAATGCGCTGCACGTGTCAGAGGGTGGGTCTACCCTGCACAGTGCAATGCAGCACTTGCAAAGACAACTGCAAAAACGAAAGGTACTTATACGTAAATCATGCCAAACTGTCCCGCCCTCCATTACTATTTCAATACTACACACATTGAAATAGTAATGGAGGGGCGGGACAGTTTGGCGTAGTTCATCTCTATATATTTAATTTAATTATATTAGGTATATTTTGTTCTGATTTCATATGAATTTTCTTTTCTTTCTGTTCAAACACATCGGACGAAGATGATAAAGAGGAATAAATTTGAACCCACGGGTATAGGTATCTTAGGGCGGATGGCGCTTACGCTATTATTAACGCCGCTCCAATACTATTCCGGTGCTAAGCGACGTAAGCGCCAGCCGCCATACCTTTTCCCGTGAAGGTCACAAATAATTAGCGAAAATACAATTTATTTATTAATTTATAGCTCAATAAATATAGTAAACATGTTTTCAGTTCTTTTTTTGCCTTTAAATCATCAAAGTTCTCAGTTTCGGACGGCAGTTACGCGCTTTTTGAAATGCGTATAGTTCAAAAACTACTCAACGGATTGTTAAGATTATTTTTTTATTTTGCAGATAATATTATCAGGTTTCATTTAAATTAAAGAATATGTGATCATATTATAGAATATTTAGTTGTTATTTTAATTAGAAGGAAAAAAATTAAAGAAAAAAAACACAATTTTCTTAATATTCGGCCGCCATCTTTAATTTCTTAAATGCCATATTTTTTATTCAATTACAGGTGTCAATACGAATTGATCGATATATCAATCACCAAAATCGGTGCAGCCGTTTTGTGTCTATAATTTTTTAAAATATTGCAGCCGCCATTTTGGAAAATGTCCGCCATCTTGAATTCTAGTGAATGAAATTTGTGTTTCCTCGGATGAAATCATTCAGATTGGTCCCTAGTATCACTGGGCAAAGCGGCTTGCTTTCTGCCAAAAATGCAGTTTCTTTTCGCTAAGCTCTATCACTATATCACACACTTTTAGCTACACTGTGTATAGATTGCTTCAAATCTTGTAACTTAAATTTCCACTTTCCATGTAATATTTGTTTCATTCATAGTACAAAATAATAGAAAATTGTTTGAAAAATGGTTTCAGCGGAGAAAGGAAGCTGGTATCAGTACTGACAACTAATGGATTCTTCGGATTGGTGCCTGGCCTGTTCCCGGACACGCCCGTACAGTTCACTTTCGTCACAAGAACGGTAACAACATTTTATGGCTCCTCCACACGATGGTCCAGCGCCGGCCACTCCAAGGGATGCATTTATGCGTTAGAGGGACCCCTGGCCCATCGTGTAGAGGAGCCATTAAATAGGTACTATTTTTAACCGACTTCCAAATCCCAAAGGAGGAGGTTATCAATTCGGTTGTATGTTTTTTATTTTTATTTTTTTTATTTTTTTATTTATTTTTTATGTTTGTTACTTCATATCTCCGTCATTACTGGACCGATTTTGAAAAATATTTTTTTGATTGTATGTATATGCATACAGATTGGTCCCGTTTTTGTCAAAATCCAGTTCTGATGATGGGATCCATGAGGAATCGACGGAACTCCTCAAATCTTAAAGGCATACATATGGTGATTTTTATGTTTTTATCAACAAATCAAGCATATACATTCAAAAACGTGACATTTGATGAAGTGGAACTGCTGATGATGATCAGAACGGAACTCTTCAACGACGCATAGTTCACCTTTGGCGATTTGTCCTCTTCGTTATGTTTGTTAAGCAAGTTAAGTTTTTAAGCCACAATTTTATCAAGCTTGAGTTCTGATGATGGGATCCATGAGAAATCGAGGGAACTCCTCAAATTTTAAAGGCATGCGTATAGAGATTTTTGTATTTTCATCAGAAAATCAAGCATTTTCATTAAAAACTGTCGCATTTGATGAAGTGGAACTGCTGATGATGATCAGAACGGAACTCTTCAACGACGCATAGTTCACGTTTGGCGATTTGTCCTCTTCGTTATGTTTGTTAAGCAAGTTTAGTTTTTAAGCCACATTTCTGTCAAGCTCGAGTTCTGATGATGGGATCCATAAGGAATCGAGGGAACTCCTCAAATCTTAAAGGCATACGTATATAATTTTTTGTATTTTCATCATAAAATCAAGCATTTACATTAAAAACTGTCGCATTTGATGAAGTGGAACTGCTGATGATGATCAGAACAGAACTCTTCAACGACGCATAGTACATGTTTGGTGATTTCGAATTTCGATTTTGACTTGGACTGGGACCCGGACTCATACCCGGATCCGGTTCGGACCCGGACTCGGACTCGGACTCGGACCCGGACTCGGACCCGGACTCGGACCCGGACCCGGACTCGAACCCGGACTCGGACCCGGACCCGGACTTGGACCGGGACTCGGACCCGGACTCTGACTCAGAGACCCGGACCTTGACCCGGAAAACCACTATGATACCTAAACTAAATAAACCACTATGATTACCTACCATAAAATGTGGGTATGATGATGCCAAACCCCTCCCGCTCAAACTCCCGTACACCGCACCGCATGCGCCGTTAAGTGGGTTAGGTTAGGTTTGAACTGCGATCCTCACAGAACCGAACAAAAGTGGGTTAGGTTTGGTTAGAACTGCGAGTCTTACAGAAACGAAATGCTACTAGAAAAGTGGGTTTGATTAGGTTCGAACTGCGATCCTCACAGAACCGAACTGCTATCAGAGAAGTGGGTTAGGTTAGGCTAGATAACTACGACCCTTACGGAAACGAAATGCTACTAGAAAGTAGGTACTGGTTTTACCTCCTTTTCTACATAGTGCACCATCTACCATAATCTTTCACCGGGCCCCATAGAAGTCGGTTTTTTTTTCTTAAAAATTATATTGTTGCCAACTCTCAGACATCACTAGCTTATAAAACATAGTCACCCGCGTCTGTCTGTGTGTTTGTATGTTTGTTCGCGATAAACTCAAAAACTACTGAACGGATTTCCATCCGGTTTTCACCTATCAATAGAGTGATTCTTGTGAAATATTTAGGTGTACAATTTGTTAACCCGTGCTAAGCCGGGGCGGGTCGCTAGTAGCAAAGAGAATAGATAGTATAGAGGGCTATTGCCAAAGTAAATTTTGTAGTCACGGTACATTTACTCCCATCTATCGACACACGATTAAAACTTAAAATAAAATTGAAAATGTATAAATTAATCAAAATATGTTTACCTGGGCGTTTTCAGAAATAAATATTGAAAACCTGATTCTTTTACATCTGGACGTTCTTGGGCTCATTCTACTCAGAATCGACAGCATTCTCCATCCCACCATTAAAAAAAGATGTCCCAAAATGTCCATTCCATTACGTCACGTTTTAGTATGACAAAAATTTTCACTTGTATGTGCGTGTCGTAGTGGAATGTACAATTTTCACACAAATTTTTGGGACATTTTATTTTATCATCAGAATTGAATATGCTAGTAATTCTGAGTTGAAGGAACCCAAAAACACCGGGATCTGTGAGAATCGGGTTTTCGATATTTATTTCTGAAAACGCCCACCTACGGATAAATGATTTTTAATTTTTATTGTTCCATACTGACCCATGTTCTTTCACTGATATGTGTTAAAATTGTTAAATATCAAACGGTTTCTTCAACGCCATCTAGCCGAGAATAGGCCAAAGGTGTGTGCGCCATCTATTCGAGAATGACTTTTTCTTGATTTCCGAGGCACGTTTTTTTCTTAACTTTATTTATCTTATACGGAGTTATAGGTTGTTCTCTGCTAGTAGTCAATATAGTCATACAGAAAGAACATAATGGCATGGCATAGGTACACGACCAAATTCAGATTCATAGTTCAACGTCCGCTTAAGCTGATTAATTTGGCTCAGAGATAGATAACGATCATGTTACTACGATAATTAATTAATTAGTTTCAAATAGACTCAAAGCCCCGACTCGTGCCAATGTGTTTCTCGTTACTTGCACGAATTAGGAGCTTTCCATGAAATTGTCTACCATTTGTCCAGTACAAACGCGATTTTCTGAAGATTTGCAGATACAAGAGTTTCCTTTTCTATGACAAATGGTCAAAATTATGCGCAGAAAAAGAATTGGCTACTTTAAATGTCGAAAAAAAAAGTCGCAACAAGGAAATAAAATGCGTTTGTACGGGACAGCCCGTGGAATGCTCCATTATCGTATTTACTACAGCTCATAAAGACTCGTTTGATCTTCAAAAACTGATTGTAACGTTGCATTTTATCCACAAGAGTCACAAAGTAATTTGATGCCATTTTTGAGTTAGATGGTAGAATTGAATTAAGTGATGACGAATGATAATTGATAAATATTTAATAGCGTTCATTTGGAATTTTGGATTTGATTTGTAGGTAGGTAATGTTTTAGGGCCACCCCACATTTAGCGTCTTTCGAGCGTCGGCGTCTACAACTCTATGGCCGCTGCTCGACGCAACGTCGACGCAACTGCGCAGCGACGTCATTTTCCATAGCGCTTACCAGACGCCGACGCTCGAAAGACGCTAAATGTGGGGTGGCCCTTATTGTTAGTACTAGCGATGGAGAGCATGCACAAAGCCGTGACGAGTGGCGAAATACAGGGGAGGCCTTTGCCCAGCAGTGGACACAATATAGGCTATACAACAAAAACGTTGGTATGGTGAGAAATGTTGTGTTTACTCGGTAACAAAGTTTGTTTATCCCTCGTGCCTTGAATCTCTCCAATCTCATGATTCTACTTACATCATCAGATGAAAGTCAATTTCATCAATCAACACGAGGAAACAACTCAAAATTAGCATCAAACTTTGCAACTCTTGTGAATAAAATGCAACGTTCTCGTCAGTTTTTGAAGAATAAAGAGAGCCTTTACGCACTGGTGTGGTGTAAAGTAATTTTATTACAACTCGATATCTAAAATCAGTACAATACGAAAACAAAGTTATGGCGGCACTAACTTGTTGCTTCCGATACCGCGACTCCCAACAATCACTACCTACATATTCATGATGGCGCAGTACCTAAACATATTTATGTACAGTACGGCAATAAATACTGATATCTGACGAGTTAGAACAAGCATACCTGAGCCAAGCCAAGTGACAATAATTTATGGATAATGCTATTCGAAAAATATATATATACGAAATAAAGTTATGATGGCACTAACTTGTTGCTTCCAATACCGTGGCCTCAACAATCATCTCCTTATTCATGATGGCACAGTACGGCAATTCATACTAATACCTGGATCTGATGAGCATACCCCGGCCGGCGAGAGCAAAAATGCGTTGACAGCTTAATAGTGCGAGGACACACACTTTGGTCGATGTCGATAAAAACAACACGATGTACTGGACCACCGTTATGATATGCAGAAGTATTAATTATTGTTGTAAACAAAATTAAAACCAAGTGTTTGTATTTATTCAGTATTTTATGTAATTTTCGTAATATACAATCGGCTAACCAAGTACACTGTTTCTTATTGCGTGGCATGGCGGGTCGATAATATAAATGAATTAAATGATGGTAAATTAATTTGTCTCAATGTAATTTCTACGATTGACACCGATTGATTTGAGTCAATGTCAAATAGTAGTTGTTTATAATCGCGAAATACACATATGATATGAAAGAGGTCTATTAGTCACGAGTATGTGAAAAGTATGTGTAAATAATAATTTTATGTTGATAGAAAATTGTTTTAGGGTTATTCTTAGAAACGCGTGGAGGTATCAAGTTGAAATAAATAACAAATACTAATGGCTCAGTTTAAAAAATAAATTGTGCTTAATTAAAAGTCGACTATTCTATCGACATATGGATGTCGATATTTAATTAAGCACTAGGAGCAGACGCATTTTTGCTCTCGCCGGCCGGGGTATGCTGATGAGTGAAGCGAGATTGCATGCAAAGCATCAGCTTCTACGCTCACCGCGACAAATGGCAGTCAAACATACAAAAGTTTTATATACTTTTTTTAATACACGGTTAGAAATAAAATCTTGCAAGTTGACTTTTGACTTCGGTACTTACTTCTATACCTAAAAGATTACACTCCAGAATAAAATCAGTTTTTAACCATTATCCCTTTACAGCCGGGAAAAATATTTTGCAAAAACTAATGAAAAATGCATGTGAACCGTTTTCATTTGTTATAAAATACACGTAAAAAATGATTTAAAAAATCCAACGACCCTTCATCATAAAAAAAATCGCATGCACGAAACTGACGTTCAGGATTTATCTGTAAATGCACGAACGTGCAAATTCATTTGGATTTGTAAAATGATATGAAAAAAACGCAACATTTTACACAACAATACACTAGTATAATAATAAGCCTTTAACTTTACATAATCATCATAGTTCTCTTTAAGAATCAACACCGAAACGATTATAGAATGATTGAAAACAATAATCAACAATTATAAAGTAATCTCAATTCAACTACCTACATCATATGGTAATCCTTGAAAAAGTTTTCATAAAATGAATATTGATTCATTCACAAGTAAAAAGAAAGTATTTACATGTGTTTAATAAAGTTTATAACTAATTCTGGAGCTGTTACATCAACGATTTGAGCGAATCTTTTTCTCTCATCTCTTGATACCTATGTCACCATAACACAAAATTCAAAGAATTTGTCTGGCTTCTAATGGACGTCTTAAAAAATACAAACCTAAGAAACGGAATATATTATAAAAGGATCAAACATATGCTATCTATTGTGATTTAAGTTTTTGCGCAAAAGCCGGATACTCACAAACTTGCAAATAGTTATGACAATTGATTCACGAGCTACGGCCGAACCCACAAATTCGTGCACTTATTTTTTACGAGCATGTAGTTTTCCCTAAATAACATATTTTTGCTCTAATTTGTGCTTAATAAACTCATCTAACTCTTTTACTGTAATAATTAAGTATTAAATAGCAACTTCGATACCAAAATTATACGAAATTATGAACTTACGTGTGTCACTACTCACACCAAAATACGCCACCATCTTCACCACTGTCTTGCGACCGACTGATGCCATTGACCTACGGTATTTAGTACTCAAACGTGTCTCTAATATCTGCAGTTTAGATTGGAATAGGTTTGAGCTCGAAAAGACGATTTGCTTGCGGACAGGATTTTTTGAAAGTAGTTTGCAGGATTATATCGAACCGGTCGGAAAGGGTTATATTTTGTAGATTCTATTGCGTTGATCTGACGATGGAGCGCGAAGGTGTACGGTGGAACTATATAGGTTACTGACCACTAGAAATCCCATCAAGTTTTGCCTCACACGTTTCGTAAGTATTTTTGGCGAGACTTTGTGGCATGTAAACCTATTTGTTACAGAAAATTATTTATATAGATCTACAGATATAGTGCATAATGGTTTTTCCCCGTATTTTTATGGGAAACGTTCGTATTTGTCATGCTCAGACGTAGGAATTCGAGAGCAAATTGTGAATTAAGGCTTTATGTTTGTGCACTTATGGTACTAATTACAACAAAATAGTTAAAAATTAGTTTGTAAGTCCTAAATTTTGTTGTAATTAGTACCATAAGTGCGCAAACGTAAAGTCTTAAATCACATTTGCCCCGCGGATTCCTATGTCTGGTCATGCTACTTCAGTCAAGCTCAGTACTTTTTTGTACCGAGACTGACTGAAATAGCAAGACACGTTCGTACGTTTCCGTGAAAATACGATGAAAAAATTATTATGCACTATATATGTACTGATATAAACTATCTACTCTGCGCCTCACCTTGCTCAAATGTAACGAAAGGGCAGCAAACAAGGGTCCTATTCAGATTCCGCTCAGTCGTTGTTAGGCGACGATACACGTGTCTACGGCGTAACTACTTTTATTATACACTACATCTATACTATCTGTGCTACTGATATAAATTATGTACTCTTCGCCTCACCTTGCTCAAATGTAACGAAAGGGCAGCAAACAAGGGTCCTATTCAGATTCCGCTCAGTCGTTGTTAGGCGACGATACACGTGTCTACGGCGTAACTACTTTTATTATACACTACATCTATACTATCTGTGCTACTGATATAAATTATGTACTCTTCGCCTCACCTTGCTCAAATGTAACGAAAGGGCAGCAAACAAGGGTCCTATTCAGATTCCGCTCAGTCGTTGTTAGGCGACGATACACGTGTCTACGGCGTAACTACTTTTATTATACACTACATCTATACTATCTGTGCTACTGATATAAATTATGTACTCTTCGCCTCACCTTGCTCAAATGTAACGAAAGGGCAGCAAACAAGGGTCCTATTCAGATTCCGCTCAGTCGTTGTTAGGCGACGATACACGTGTCTACGGCGTAACTACTTTTATTATACACTACATCTATACTATCTGTGCTACTGATATAAATTATGTACTCTTCGCCTCACCTTGCTCAAATGTAACGAAAGGGCAGCAAACAAGGGTCCTATTCAGATTCCGCTCAGTCGTTGTTAGGCGACGATAACTACACGTGTCTACGGCGTAACTACATTTATTATACACTACATCTGCACTATATGTACTACTGATATAAACTATGCACTCTGCGCCTCACCTTGCTCAAATGTAACGAAAGGGCAGCAAACAAGGGTCCTATTCAGATTCCGCTCAGTCGTTGTTAGGCGACGAGACACGTGCCTACGGCGTAACTACTTTTATTATACACTACATCTGTACTATCTGTACTACTGATATAAACTATGCACTCTGCGCCTCACCTTGCTCAAATGTAACGAAAGGGCAGCAAACAAGGGTCCTATTCAGATTCCGCTCAGTCGTTGTTAGGCGACGATAACTACACGTGTCTACGGCGTAACTACATTTATTATACACTACATCTGCACTATATGTACTACTGATATAAACTATGCACTCTGCGCCTCACCTTGCTCAAATGTAACGAAAGGGCAGCAAACAAGGGTCCTATTCAGATTCCGCTCAGTCGTTGTTAGGCGACGATAACTACACGTGTCTACGGCGTAACTACATTTATTATACACTACATCTGTACTATCTGTACTACTGATATAAACTATGCACTCTGCGCCTCACCTTGCTCAAATGTAACGAAAGGGCAGCAAACAAGGGTCCTATTCAGATTCCGCTCAGTCGTTGTTAGGCGACGATAACTACACGTGTCTACGGCGTAACTACATTTATTATACACTACATCTGCACTATATGTACTACTGATATAAACTATGCACTCTGCGCCTCACCTTGCTCAAATGTAACGAAAGGGCAGCAAACAAGGGTCCTATTCAGATTCCGCTCAGTCGTTGTTAGGCGACGATAACTACACGTGTCTACGGCGTAACTACATTTATTATACACTACATCTGCACTATATGTACTACTGATATAAACTATGCACTCTGCGCCTCACCTTGCTCAAATGTAACGAAAGGGCAGCAAACAAGGGTCCTATTCAGATTCCGCTCAGTCGTTGTTAGGCGACGATAACTACACGTGTCTACGGCGTAACTACATTTATTATACACTACATCTGTACTATCTGTACTACTGATATAAACTATGCACTCTGCGCCTCACCTTGCTCAAATGTAACGAAAGGGCAGCAAACAAGGGTCCTATTCAGATTCCGCTCAGTCGTTGTTAGGCGACGATAACTACACGTGTCTACGGCGTAACTACATTTATTATACACTACATCTGCACTATATGTACTACTGATATAAACTATGCACTCTGCGCCTCACCTTGCTCAAATGTAACGAAAGGGCAGCAAACAAGGGTCCTATTCAGATTCCGCTCAGTCGTTGTTAGGCGACGAGACACGTGCCTACGGCGTAACTACTTTTATTATACACTACATCTGTACTATCTGTACTACTGATATAAACTATGCACTCTGCGCCTCACCTTGCTCAAATGTAACGAAAGGGCAGCAAACAAGGGTCCTATTCAGATTCCGCTCAGTCGTTGTTAGGCGACGATACACGTGCCTCTATAACTACTTTTATTACACACTACATCTGCACTATCTGTACTACTGATATAAACCATGTACTCTGCGCCTCACCTTGCTCAAATGTAACGAAAGGGCAGCAAACAAGGGTCCTATTCAGATTCCGCTCAGTTGTTGATAGGCGACGATACACGTGTCTACGGCGTAACTACATTTATTATACACTTCATCTGTACTATCTGTACTACTGATATAAACTATGCACTCTGCGCCTCACCTTGCTCAAATGTAACGAAAGGGCAGCAAACAAGGGTCCTATTCAGATTCCGCTCAGTCGTTGTTAGGCGACGATACAAGTGTCTACGGCGTAACTACTTTTATTATACACTACATCTGTACTATCTGTACTACTGATATAAACTATGTACTCTGCGCCTCACCTTGCTCAAATGTAACGAAAGGGCAGCAAACAAGGGTCCTATTCAGATTCCGCTCAGTCGTTGTTAGGCGACGATACAAGTGTCTACGGCGTAACTACTTTTATTATACACTACATCTGTACTATCTGTACTACTGATATAAACTATGTACTCTGCGCCTCACCTTGCTCAAATGTAACGAAAGGGCAGCAAACAAGGGTCCTATTCAGATTCCGCTCAGTCGTTGTTGGGCGACGATACACGTGTCCACGGCGTAACTACTTTTATTATACACTACATGTGTACTATCTGTACTACTGATATAAACTATGCACTCTGCGCCTCACCTTGCTCAAATGTAACGAAAGGGCAGCAAACAAGGGTCCTATTCAGATTCCGCTCAGTCGTTGTTAGGCGACGATAACTACACGTGTCTACGGCGTAACTACATTTATTATACACTACATCTGTACTATCTGTACTACTGATATAAACTATGCACTCTGCGCTTCACCTTGCTCAAATGTAACGAAAGGGCAGCAAACAAGGGCCCTATTCAGATTCCGCTCAGTCGTTGTTAGGCGACGAGACACGTGCCTACGGCGTAACTACTTTTATTATACTACTGATATAAATTATGTACTCCGCGCCTCACCTTGCTCAAATGTAACGAAAGGGCAGCAAACAAGGATCCTACTCAGATTCCGCTCAGCCGTTGTTAGGCGACGATACACGTGCCTCTATAACTACTTTTATTATACACTACATCTGCACTATCTGTACTACTGATATAAACTATGTACTCGGCGCCTCACCTTGCTCAAATGTAACGAAAGGGCAGCAAACAAGGGTCCTATTCAGATTCCGCTCAGTCGTTGTTGGGCGACGAGACACATGCCTACAGCGTAACTACTTTTATTATACACTACATCTGCACTATATGTACTACTGATATAAACCATGTACTCTGCGCCTCACCTTGCTCAAATGTAACGAAAGGGCAGCAAACAAGGGTCCTATTCAGATTCCGCTCAGTCGTTGTAGGGCGACGATACACGTGTCCACGGCGTAACTACTTTTATTATACACTACATGTGTACTATCTGTACTACTGATATAAACTATGCACTCTGCGCCTCACCTTGCTCAAATGTAACGAAAGGGCAGCAAACAAGGGTCCTATTCAGATTCCACTCAGTCGTTGTTAGGCGACGAGACACGTGCCTACAGCGTAACTACTTTTATTATACACTACATCTGCACTATCTGTACTACTGATATAAACTATGTACTCGGCGCCTCACCTTGCTCAAATGTAACGAAAGGGCAGCAAACAAGGGTCCTATTCAGATTCCGCTCAGTCGTTGTTGGGCGACGAGACACATGCCTACAGCGTAACTACTTTTATTATACACTACATCTGCACTATATGTACTACTGATATAAACTATGTACTCGGCGCCTCACCTTGCTCAAATGTAACGAAAGGGCAGCAAACAAGGGTCCTATTCAGATTCCACTCAGTCGTTGTTAGGCGACGAGACACGTGCCTACAGCGTAACTACTTTTATTATACACTACATCTGCACTATCTGTACTACTGATATAAACTATGTACTCGGCGCCTCACCTTGCTCAAATGTAACGAAAGGGCAGCAAACAAGGGTCCTATTCAGATTCCGCTCAGTCGTTGTTGGGCGACGAGACACATGCCTACAGCGTAACTACTTTTATTATACACTACATCTGCACTATATGTACTACTGATATAAACTATGTACTCGGCGCCTCACCTTGCTCAAATGTAACGAAAGGGCAGCAAACAAGGGTCCTATTCAGATTCCGCTCAGTTGTTGATAGGCGACGATACACGTGTCTACGGCGTAACTACATTTATTATACACTACATCTGTACTATCTGTACTACTGATATAAACTATGTACTCGGCGCCTCACCTTGCTCAAATGTAACGAAAGGGCAGCAAACAAGGGTCCTATTCAGATTCCGCTCAGTCGTTGTTGGGCGACGAGACACATGCCTACAGCGTAACTACTTTTATTATACACTACATCTGCACTATATGTACTACTGATATAAACCATGTACTCTGCGCCTCACCTTGCTCAAATGTAACGAAAGGGCAGCAAACAAGGGTCCTATTCAGATTCCGCTCAGTCGTTGTAGGGCGACGATACACGTGTCCACGGCGTAACTACTTTTATTATACACTACATGTGTACTATCTGTACTACTGATATAAACTATGCACTCTGCGCCTCACCTTGCTCAAATGTAACGAAAGGGCAGCAAACAAGGGTCCTATTCAGATTCCACTCAGTCGTTGTTAGGCGACGAGACACGTGCCTACAGCGTAACTACTTTTATTATACACTACATCTGCACTATCTGTACTACTGATATAAACTATGTACTCGGCGCCTCACCTTGCTCAAATGTAACGAAAGGGCAGCAAACAAGGGTCCTATTCAGATTCCGCTCAGTCGTTGTTAGGCGACGAGACACGTGCCCACGGCGTAACTACTTTAAGTTCTCGACAAGTCGGCTTATTAGCGAACTACCTATTATGTAGCTAGGGGAGAGTAGGGCAAGTATATTCACTAAAGAGAATACTAAATTTATAATTAGAGTAGAAGAGTAAAAATGTAAAACACGCAAAGGTAATAAGAATATTTTACCCTCCGAGTTTGACACTATATTTTTTAATGTAATTACCTGCCTAATTATTTCTTGCAAGATTTTGGTCGGTAGGTACATATTTTATTGAAATATTATAATTAGGCGATAAAAATGATATATTAAAAGATGACTCAACCAAATAAGATCGATTTACCTAAATTACGTGAATGACCCATTGAAAAATTTCGTCAACTTCTCATATGGTGATTTAAATTATCCGTTTCCAAAAAATAGGTTTTCTTAATTTCCTATTAAACTTTTCTAAAACTTTCCGAGAACTTTCCAACTGTTTTGAAACTTTCCACAACTTACACATATGTACCTTTCACTATTAGGCAATTTGTTAATAATGTTAATTACAATTTATCCTCAAAATAATAAAAATAATTCATTCGTGGAGGATGCTTGGGGATCCTAATTACCCGACTCTCCCCTACGCGTGGTTTTCTCCGTGCTTCGAATATTTACACGAGCCGTGATGTTGCAAATTAAATGTATAGCGCAGTTGGGGCGTATATTAGGTGTGAGGTGCTGAGGTGCCTAAGAGCATAGCGTTGTCGACAGTCATGTTACCGAAACTTCCCGGTTAAAACACCCGTTTTTAGGGTTCCGTACCCAAAGGGTAAAACGGGACCCTATTACTAAGACTCTGCCGTCCGTCCGTCCGTCCGTCCGTCTGTCACCAGGCTGTATCTCACGAACCGTGATAGCTAGACAGTTGAAATTTTTACAGATGATGTATTTCTGTTGCCGCTATAACAACAAATACTAAAAACAGAATAAAATAAAGATTTAAGTGGGGCTCCCATACAACAAACGTGATTTTTGACCGAAGTTAAGCAACGTCGGGCGGGGTCAGTACTTGGATGGGTGACCGTTTTTATAGATAATGGTACGGAACCCTTCGTGTGCGAGTCCAACTCGCACTTGGCCGGTTTTTTTACTAAGCTAAAACTTTAAAAAAAACCTTATTATTTTTCAGATAGTGGATATGGTGTTCCTCCGGAACAGAGACTGGCGGGATCTGCTGGAAGGGTACCCGGACATAAAACGCGACCTCTACACCGCGGCCAAGCACTTAAAGAAGGCTCCGGAAAACCATAAATAGCCTCTCAGATGGCTTACGCACAATTTTCGGCATATTGTACAATTGTATATCGTGCAATAAAGTTTAAATAAATAAATAAACACGTCTTAGGGCGTCCGCCAGCTGGCGCACGGGGTGCACGGAGCGCGTGAGCGGGTTAACGAAAAATAGTTTGAGCGTTGCTAATTGACGCAAACGCGTGCGACGGATTTTACCTGGCGGACGCCACGGCGCAGCGGCGTAACCCTCGGCTACCAACAAAAAGTAACTACCTATATTGATGTGGCCCTTATTGTATTGTTAGAATAATTACATTTTGTGAATTATTTAAATTCTTAATTATTTTAGTAATATTTATCACAATTTGGGCTGCATAAAGTTGATAGATGTGCAGATTGTATTAACCGTCCAGTTGGTAAATGTGTAGTAATAGGTAGTACCTATATTATTACGGGTACCTGAACACACTTAAACGTATAGTGTACGCTGTGATCAGATATTTGAAGAAATTTTTTATGAAAACCATAAATAATAGGTACTTAATTTTTTGTGTTAATTTAATTATGTTAGAATACATTTAAGTAATATATTAATAGTATTTGTTTTCATTGTCCAATTTCTTATTAGTCCTTTTATCAACGGAAAGGTTATTTATACGTAATAGGCCATGGTAGGGTAGAGAGTGGGAGGAAATTCCTTACTGCTGGTGCTGGTGCTGATAGAGTCTGTTTGGAAAGAGAAGAGTCGTGGAATGTATTGGGCCCCATACATTTCAAGACTCTTCTTTTTCCGCACAGACTCTACACGTGTTTCATCTATTGTCATCTTTGATTCTCGGCCCGATTCTAACTTTATGATATGTCTAGATACGATAGGGATTATGTCAGTGTCAAAAGTGACGTTATTGTTAGAAGAAACGTCACTTTTGACTTTTGAATTCATATCGTATCTCGACCAAATATTTGACGTATCTTGAAGTTCGAATCGGGCCGTCTGTCCCAGGCGCGATGTTGCTAAGTAATAAAGTTAACTTTTTCGATTCTCAATAAAACATCTGCGCACCACAATGAATGCTTAAGGTGGTTCGATTTTCATACAAAATTCAATCAAAGCTCATTAAGTAACTACACACTATTAGTACATAAATATTTCCGCATTTATCTTCCTTCGCATATTCGTTTGCGCGAAATTAACAGGAAAACAATGTTTCATACACAAATCATGCAAAAATCATAGTAAAATTTTCATCAATTTTACGTATGTGTGTGTCACAAATGTCGTGTACAGATACATTTGCGACGTTGCTATACCATTTCCGACGTTGCCGGGCTGACCACGGCGCGAATTTGGAGTGCCGTCATGTTTAGTGCAATTTTGTTGACACTGACGTTTGACAGGTGCTTAATTGACCTAAGCGAGAATAAGTACCCAAAGTTCGTCAGCTTAGCTAAGAACTATCATGGCGTGTTATGCAAACAGTCGCTTTTTTGCTTACAAACGGAAGATTCCCGGTTCGATCCCCAGTCATTGTATGCTGGAACATAACTTTTTGTATTTTTGTTACATCTAAATTTCGTATTGTTTTTTTATTTTTATTTAATTTTTCTTATTATCATAAATCGATTGATTAAGTATGGGCTACACGTATTCGTTTATTTTTGACAAAGAAAATTAGAAATTATACTCTACCTAACCTCTCTTATTTTTACAATCAGGACATCCACACAGCAATAAAAAAGAAATGTATAAAATTTCCTGTGGTTAAAAATAATGGATTTTTTCTATGAATGAAAAACACAATTATTACTATAGTTTGTTCTTTTAGCATTAGAAATAAGGTAAACCATCTTGACGTGTCTTTTAATTGAAAAACACATTTTAAAAATAAGTTACGGCAAATATGTAACAATTATAAATCAAATACGATCATTTATATTCTTCTGCTTTCATAAGTAATAGTTTCTGATTTTTAAAAAGCGTTTAAATCTGTGTGCCTAGCCAAGATGCCAGTCGTTCGCTCCGTAGCGAACGTTAGGGTAATACCTCTCTCTATCACTCTGCCATATTAATGCGACAGACACGGCTGCGCTTCGGTTGCTACGGAGCGTAAACCATTGGCATCTTGGCTAGGCACCCTGGTCATCTGGAAAGCGAAACACATACGGAACGCGTTTCTATTACTCAATACAGTGGCCAGTTGCAGATTCCGCGGTAATCTTAACTATGCCTAAATCTGGGTGCCTAGCCAAGATGACAGTCGTTCGCTCCGTAGCGAACGTTAGGGTAATACCTCTCTATACACTCTGTCATATTAATTCGACAGACACGGCTACGCTTCGGTCGATACGGAGCTTAAACCATTGGCACCTTGGCTAGGCACCCTGGTCATCTGGAAAGCGAAAAACATACGGAACGCGTTTCTATTACTCAATACAGTGGCCAGTTGCAGATTCCGCGGTAATCTTAACTATGCCTAAATCTGGGTGCCTAGCCATGATGCCAGTCGTTCGCTCCGTAGCGAACGTTAGGGTAATACCTCTCTCTATTACTCTGCCATATTAATTCGACAGACACGGCTACGCTTCGGTCGATACGGAGCTTAAACCATTGGCACCTTGGCTAGGCACCCTGGTCATCTGGAAAGCGAAACACATACGGAACGCGTTTCTATTACTCAATACAGTGGCCAGTTGCAGATTCGGCGGTAATCTTAACTATACCTAAATCTGGGTGCCTAGCCAAGATGACAGTCGTTCGCTCCGTAGCGAACGTTAGGGTAATACCTCTCTATACACTCTGTCATATTAATGCGACAGACACGGTTGCGCTTCGTTCGCTACGGAGCGTACACCATTGGCATCTTGGCTAGGCACCCTGGTCATCTGGAAAGCGAAACACATACGGAACGCGTTTCTATTACCCAATACAGTGGCCAGCTGCAGATTCGGTTTTAAAGTTAACTATACCTAAACCTGGGTGCCTAGCCACGATGCAGGCTAGTATAGAGTTCTCTTTCACCTTCAGCAGAACCGGGAGATCCAAACCTACCTAATTTTTATCTAATAATCTCAAGAATCAGTGCATGATTCAAACTTTACCGGTCGCCGTGGTAAGACCTAGGATTTACCATATCGGTGTTGGTAAAAGCCCGAAGTAAACTAGATTTAACATTTCGGGCTTTTACCGATCGGCATCGGTAAAATCTAGGTTTTACCGGTAAATCCTAGGTTTTGCCGTACTTCGGGCTTTTACAGTAACATATATATAATAATTGCTCGTTTAAAGGTAAGATAACACAAAGGAGAAACAAAAAGAAATTACCTACTCGCACCAGTCTTGAACCCAAATCCTCTTGCACGTATTTCCACGAACATACCGTTACGCTATTGCAACATACTACGTTGTGTGAAATTGTCTACTACAAGGATCACGGAAACACTGTTTGCATGTGTGAGTAATAGTAGGAAAAAGCGTGACAGCAACACTCCGTCGAATTAAAAAGGTGGTTTTTGCACAATGAAGTATTCAATGTTTATTTTAATAGTTCAATATTTATTTAAAGAGTGCGCGAAACATACTTTTAAGTACACAAATACCATGACTATTTCACAAAAAAATAAAACCTGAAATTTTGCAAAAGTGGTGCCATCTAGCGAGAGTTAAGTTTTGAGTAACCTAGGCGAACCACCTTAATCAAAGATTACAATTTTGTTTCCGGGAATATCAAATTATATCTTGAAATAACTGAATTAATTCCAATACAGCAGTCAACCGCCCACGAATTTTGCAACTCTTCAACAAACAAAATTCAATTCACTCCCCTTCTCGGCTATCGAAATAATTTGAGATAATTTGCCTTTTTTTTAAATTAAATTAAATTAAATTAGATTTATTTAAGACCAACAAAGGATCAATTTCGTTAGTGACACATTTTAATCTTACAACTAATGTTAGTAGGTATACACACACAACTTATTGACTATCTATTACATATATATTTACATAATAATATAAATTAATTAATTTTAATTTAAGCACATGTGGAGTGCACCACAGTGGTTCAGGTAGGCCCCATCAAACCTATCTGCATACATGGCTAGGATGCTGTTGGTGCTGTTCCTCACTCTGCATAACAATGAAGTGGCTCTTTTGCGCATAATGGCAGCAAAACTATCCACGCGCGCCTCCGCAAACATTGTTGACGCGCTGCAGTAGCGAGGGAGCCCCATCAGCACCCTAAACGCATTATTATACTGTACGCGCAGGGCACTGTACTGTTTTTGCGTGTAGTTCACCCACAGACTGCTGGTGTAAAAAGATGTACAAAAAGCTCGGAACAACGTAATCTTTACTGCCGGTGAGCTACACGCAAACCTGCGGGCAATCATGTTCGCCCTTACAGCCAGTGCCCTGCGCTCCCTTTCGACGTCGGAACCGTCCTTGAGGTCAGAGGTAATCATATGTCCCAGGTATTTAAAATTGTCTACCAACTTAAGCGGGTTATTGTTTAGTTGTAATACTGGGACTGTTGATGGACATTTACCTCTGACTCCAAACACCATCATTTCGCTCTTTACAGAGTTGTATTTAAGACCGTGTGCGGCAGCGTACTGCTCGCAGACCGTTATAAGCCTCGCGAGACCACAGGGTGACGCGCTCAACAGCACCATGTCGTCCGCGTAGCTAATGTTGTTAATGCAAACGCCCTGCACATGGCAACCGACATGTGTGCTGCTGAGCTCGGCAATAAGTCCATTTACGTATAGATTGAAGAGCTTCGGGGAGGTTAGCCCTCCCTGCCTTACCCCGCACTCCAAACTATACGGTTCCGACAACGCTCCCGCCCATCGAACGCTATTGACCTGTCTTGTGTACCAAAATTTGAAAATGGATATAAGATCTGGAGGTACCTCCATCTCCTCAAGCTTTCTCCATAGTATATCATAACAGACCAGGTCAAAAGCCCTCGACAGGTCGAGAAAGCATGCGTAAACAGGTGTGTCTCTATCAGTATAATACCTAACAGTCTGCTTTAAACACAATATAGCACTTTCAGTCGACAATCCGGGCCTAAACCCGAACTGATTGTCGTGCAGCTGTATATACTTATCTAGTTGTGTATCAAGCAGACTGTCAAGTATTTTTGCAACAACAGTGGCAAGTGAAATTGGCCTGTAGTTGGTCTTGTCCGACGTATCTCCAGTCTTGTTTTTAACAATCGGAACAACAACGGTTTTCATTAGTTCGGCCGGTAAATACGAATGCCCCAGACATAATGTATATAACATTGCCAGCACTCGAGGTAGGTGTGGGCCCGCACATTGCAGGTGTTCGATGCTGAGACCATCGTGACCCGGGGATTTGCCTCCAGACATTTTCTTTATCGTTTTAGTGACCTCCTCGGCGGTTATTTTAGTCCCGATCGTAATGGTCTCAGCCTCGCACCCTGCATGTGATGGTCCTAGTGGTGAGCGAACCAAAAATTGATTTTTAAAAAGTTCAGCAATCTGTTTGGGGTCACTTATACCATCGACACTCGCGGGACGACCAGGTTTAGTATTCATTCTATTCGTACACTTCCAAAATTGCTTAAAGTCTTTTTTAGAGTGAAATGATGCCATCCTATCAAGCTTAATTTGATCCTGGTTTTTTTGGCACCATTTCAATCGGGATTTAAACAACTTTCTGCTCTCGATCATGGACTCGTATACTGGACCCGAACTAGGTCTATTGTACCACACCCATGCCTTAAACATACGTCTGGCCTCCCCGTGAGCCTCGCGGACATGTTTATTCCAACCTATAACAACTTTATTTTTATTACACTTCGTATTAGAGCTACTAATTACAGCCGAACGTCTCAAGGCTTCTATGATATTCATATACAAGTTATCGATAGCAGCCTTATGCTCATAATTTGTACATAATTTATTTGCAAAAGCACATTCATGGAAACAAGCAGGAAGATCTATGCTACTTAATCGCTTATGACATTCACTTGTGAACAAGTCCCTCTGTTTCACATCCCTGTTACCCCAAATCACCTTATCTTTAACTATTATATCAAAAGACTGGATGTTTAAAACATTAAAATCGCATTCAATGATGAGCGGGTAGTGGTCCGACCATAACACGTCCAACTTAACATACACATTCGTAATAGTAGCAAGCGCGGCATCCGACACTACACAATGATCGAGCCAGCGTCGAGAACCATGAGCCTCACTGACAAAAGTATATGTCCCTGACTGTAATCCTAACTTTTCCACGTCCGCGCAACGCCAGTCAACGTCACCGCAAAAAGTTATAAGTTCTGAATAGAAAGGCTCTCCCGGGTGCGCGTTAAAGTCACCAAGTACATATACCGTCTCAATGTTTTCACTACTGATGATTGCACTTACCGCACCAAGACAATCCGTAAAATCAGGCAAATTTTCTGACTTGTCCGTAGGCATGTACACGCTTACCACTATAAAAGACCTGCCACTCGTGGAAACCTTAATAGCGCAGATTCTCGGGTTACTACACTTTATCACTGACACTTGTTGAAACGCGGATTTCCTCCATAGTAGTGCCACTCCGCCATACGGCCTGCCTCGCAGCATTCCCGACGTTGTATCCATAGCACACGTTCCCGTACAATTAAAATGTGTATCTATGCTATCTAAGAACGAAATCTCAGTGTGTAATAGCCAGATTTCTTGCAACGCAATTATGTGATAATTTTTGAATGTCTTTGAATGTCTTACCCAAATAATATAGGACCATTATCGCCTTTTTATTAACGCTCCAAGGAGACCTTTATCGGGGGGCACGGCAGTGCCCCCGCCAAGTCGAGCGCGAAGCAAACACTGCCGTACCATCCTTTACTGGAACCATTTCGTCGCATTTTCAGGCCCCTATTTGAGAACCTCTGGATAGGACCAGAACGCAGAAATTTTGGTCATCCAGTAAGCTATAATCACATACTTAAAATCCAAAATTTCAAGTCTGTAGGTCATTTAGTTCCAAAGTTAAGCGAAAGCAAAGTTTCGCATTTATGAAACTCACTCATGATCATCAGAATAGAACTAGTACTTCCCATAAACTCAAAGAGCTGAAATTTGGTACAGAGTTAGCGTTTAATGGCCACATAAAGGGAAAACCTAAAAATATTGCAATATCAGTCACGTTTTAAAGATCTAAGAACTGCATAAGTAAGTTTGTAATCCCATATAAATATATGATATTACAAAGTTACTATTGCAGTTCCTACAAATAGTAGGTAAAGTAAAGTAAACGTACACTACGATGTACGATGTGAGTATGAATGAAGATATGTTGATGTAATTAAAATAAAAGTATTTATTAGTGCATTCGAACTTAATATACATACTTCTAAAAACATAATTAAATAACTAACCTAGAAAAATTAAACTATATCTAAAAATAAGATATGTTTAGGTTTGATATGTGTATACATAGTATGGGTATGAGTACCCGAAAAGAAGGACTGCCTACAAAAAGAGATGAGATCCCATCAAACACATTACATGTAAAAAGGTGCAAGTCTCGCAACGCTTTTACTACAAAAAAGTTTTGAGATGTAATGTGAAACCAAGTCGGTTATTTTAATCAGTGCCAGGGGTGTTAAAACCGTATCAATAAGATATCTTTAATTTGTAATACGTATAATGACTTGGCCATCGCACGGCTGCATTATGACAAAAGGATCATCGTCACCTATTAAAAATAATTCTAATTGAACATAACGCTAGCGCTAATTGCAGTTTGAGCATTACACATATTTACGAGTACGGTACGAGTAAACCATTATGTGCGATTGCCAAGTCATTATATGATGATTAGTGACGGATTACTGATTATTATTTAATTATTAGATTAAATGAATGGGCAATACGAAAAACTGTTGCTACTGTACAAGAATCAGAACCGGAAAAAAAGAAAAGAAAGATTTGTAATAATAAAAAAACGACTCCTAAAAAGAAAAAAAATGTGTTAAATAAGAAAATCTAATAAAATAAATCAATATGCCCACGTTTCTACAAAAAGAAGTGAAATCCCACCAAAAACATTCTGTAAAAAACTAGCCAAGTCTCGATGGAGCTGCTTGTTTATCTCTAAAAAATAATGAAATCTAGACAAAGTCGTGCCAAGTCTAAGGTTCCTTACTGCGATTTCTTTATTATTATAGTTAATGTTGTGTGACTTGGCCGTTGAAGGGTACACAAGGGTACAAAACCAGGTGCTCCATGACACCATTGCACCAATCTGCCATTGCACCAAAAAGAAGTGTTTGTTTCAGGCTCGCCCATTCATAAGTATTATTGAAATACGCAGCTTTATCAAGCCTACAATTGACTGGTTATTGAATCAACGTTTTCCAAGTGGCAATTTTCCATCGTCAATGGGTAGCGGTTCTGGCGACAGATTGGTGCAATGGTGTCATGGAGCACCTGGTTTTGTACCCTTGTGTACCCTTCAACGGCCAAGTCACACAACATTAACTATAATAATAAAGAAATCGCAGTAAGGAACCTTAGACTTGGCACGACTTTGTCTAGATTTCATTATTTTTTAGAGATAAACAAGCAGCTCCATCGAGACTTGGCTAGTTTTTTACAGAATGTTTTTGGTGGGATTACATTTACATCGGCAATTTGTGCTGGAATAATATTTTTATTCTTAGCGGATTACGCACGAGGGTGCTAAACAAAATTAGTGCCAACCGTTACTGCTGAACACGGGACTGCTTATTTGTACTGAATTTATCAGTATTATACTTTCCTGTTATTAAGTACGCAGCCAATTTCAGCTTTAAGCGAAATTTCAGCACATTTAGATGAGAATATAATTTTGCAGACTCTGTGCTTTAATAGATAAATAAATAGGTACTTATCATCGTCATCATTTATTTATTGCAACTGTAGTGTTTACAAAATGTTCTTTTAACTATAATTTAGATTTAGAATGTATGTACATGGACCCTGCTAGGGTGTAGCGTTATCGTCTTGGGTCGTCCCATTCGTTTTTCGTTATGTTCTCAAATTAGTCCTATTCTGCTTTCGCCACTCATGCTACATTCGTCACAATCGTCGGTGGCTTTCAATGTAGAATGTGTGACGAAAGCAGAATAGGACTAATTTAAGAACTTGACGAAAAATGAATGGGACGACCCAAGACGATACCGGTGTAGCAATCTAGGAATAAACATTATACAGAGTGATTCATGAGACGTGAGCAGGACTAATCCTGCACACTCAGTAACTGATAATTGATCAATCATCGTCGTATTTAAGTGAAACAACCACACGTTTTCCTGTTTTTTACTTTTTGGTGAGAGCAAATTTAATTCTCTACAATCATGGTTACCCTACAAGACCTAATTAATAAACTTAAAACCTCTTTAACCGTAATGACAGCATTTTGATTGCGAAGAAAAACTGTCAAACTTGAGTGAGATACGAGTTTTCAAAAGTAACCAGACCGTGATGACATTCAATTTGACACAGAATATCGGTAGTTTAGTATTCTAATTTTAAGGTGACCATGCATGTCGTAAAAGAATTAATATTTTTTTTTCAACACGACTAGAAAATTTACGTTAACCTCACTTATACTGATACGAAACAGTTGCTTATTATTTACGAAATGCGCAGCGTTAGTCCTGCTCACGTCTCCTGAATCACCCTGTATAAAACTTAAAACATAGCATGCAATTATCAATACATGTCACGCTTAGAGTTATTGAAAATAATTTACGTGCGTTTCAGTTGTAACCCATTGTAATTTATACAAATTTCCTTTGGAGTTTCTAGTTATTAATGTTGTTAGGTACACGCCACGCTAACCAATCACGCCTCAACACCCCATTTCGTTTTAAAAATCGAAATTCATCCGTTCCCACGTCTAATCGAGTTATCCAATCCCTGTATACTTCAGCCGGTGCAATCTTCGCCTTATTAATTCCCTGTTATGAGCTTCAAATTAAACTCGATGGTGAATCGCGACCTTTGCGTTTGGCTCAAGTGAGCTGAAGAAGATCACGTTCCGTCGGCTCGTGAGCGCAGGGTTTTGTCAAATACTAAGAATTCATGTTTTAAGGTTCGCAATTGACTATGATCAGGCCTATAACCGCGAAAATCGAAGTTCGCAAATTGCGGGCATTTTTTTCTATCACTCCAATCACGCCTTCATTGGAGTAAAAGAGAAAGATCCCCGCAATTTGCGAATTTCGGTTTTCGCGGTAGCCCCTCAGATGTATTTTAACACATTCATTGCCACTAAGTGCTACGGGTTACGCTCGTAGCGCATAGCCGCGTCTTTGCCGTATCGATCGCGTAGTCACTACGAACAGTGTACCCGACAGTCGGGTTCTTGGCGCTGAATATGTTAAAGTACTGTGACGCAGTGTGTTACGTTCTTTTGCTTTGTTATATTTTCGAAGCCTACGTTTCTTTGATGTTGCCTCTTTCTTGGTAAATTAAGTAAGAAGGCTTGTGACTATTAGACGGATTGTTTTAATTCAATATGTTTCCTATGAAAACCAATGCATGCTTCATGCTCTTATTTGAAGATGGGATCGTATTTGTAGCCAAGTACAATAAAACGATCACTAACTTAACTTTTAATTCCTTTGCTAAATATTAATGAAACTATATTCGATAACTGATGTAGGGACCTTTGTGTTTGTTAGTTTTGAATTGTCTACCGTATGCTTGCGCATTTAATTGCAAATCCATTTTCCGTAAATCATGCGACGCAGTTGAAAATTTACCTAGTTCTCATACATCAATTATGAATTCATGCCCATTTTGCTCTAAGTATTCTTGTTTGTTGGGTCCCTCGCCCACGCTCGCCTCTTGAAAATTACACCAACACTATAATATTTTCTTATTTGCTATTAGATATTTTCCGTTTAATTAAAGAGCGAGATAATTTGGACGTAAAACTCCGGTTGTGGATTACAAAAGGGAAGATTGGGGAATTAACTCCTTGGCGAAACGATTCTCTTAAAATTATCTTGTTAGAGGGTCTGTTTATGATTTTCAATCTGCAAGGGTAAGGCTAAAACAATTCTTCAACTTTTAACTCGATTTGCTATTATTCTTCGTTTATTTATTTTTTATTAAAAAGGTGTAAACAATCTCTACGTTTATTTTATTGAGTAATACTTTTAAAGAATAAGTCATAGCGTGTACTTACACCTACGTTAAAAACCTGTAAAATGACAAATAGAAATAAGTAAGTTCCATTTTGAATTTCGGATTTTAGATTTTTTCATGTGAACATTTTTACAGTTTTGGTAGGTACTTAACTATTAATTGATATGTCAGTATCCATAGATATCAGTAGTAGGAGGGATAGACCGGGAGATAGTGACACATTTTACTGGGTCATTTGTACCAGTATGGCGGTTCGTCAGGGGTCTAAGTACGTAATGAACGAAATAAAAATTATGGTCATAGCGCTGGTACCGGCGGCCCAATCGCGTGGTCGTTAGTCGAACGTGTCGGATAAAATACGAGTGTCGAACGATTTGTTCCACAAAAATCCTCGTATTTTCCGGTAGTCCATAAAAAAGAAGTAGGCGGTAGCGTAATGCCAAGACCATCATTTTTCTTTCCTTCATACGTGCTTAGACCCCTGACGAACCGCCATACTGGTACAAATGACCCAGTAAAATGTGTCACTATCTCCCGGTCTAGGAAAGCAATTTTAAATTTCACCCCCAATTACGGGATGAACTGGAATTCTTCATCGCGGAGCATGATTAGTTATAGTAATGTCGACATCACATTCTATTAGAACAATTTCCTATAAATTATTGCGTGACGTAGCTTTAATCAATTTGCTCGCAATTCCCACTTACTAAGTTACGTTTGCGAAGCAGTGGTGGCCGAGTGGATATGACGTCTGACTTTCAATCCGGAGGTCGTGGGTTCAAATCCTGGCTCGTACCAATGAGTTATTCGGAACTTATGTACGAAATATCATTTGATATTTACCACTAGCTTTTCGGTGAAGGAAAACATCGTGAGGAAACCTGCATACATCTGCGAAGAAATTCAAAGGTGTATGTGAAGTCCCCAATCCGCTTTGGGCTAGCGTGGGGACTATAGCCCAAGCCCTTTCGCGCATGAGAGGAGGCCTGTGCTCAGCAGTGGGACGTATATAGGCTGAAATTATGAATGATGATGATGAAGTTAAGAAGGATAGATGGCGCGGCCGTCGAAGTAAACACCGTTCTCGTTCCGAAAAAAATATTAAAATTATTTAATCCACAAATTGCGAAGAAAATTTGACGAACAATGGTCATAATATGTGCAACCACCGAGTGAAAGTGTTAAACTGTTTTTAAAGTGCTATAAATAATTATAATCTACGAAGACATTGACCAAGGAAACCGTTACTCTACTCTTCAAACAAGGATCCTGTTCTATATAAAAATAATCCATCTTCAAGAGCCTGTAGTGATAACCTATATTTTACTAAGGACACGAACCAAAACTTGTACACATCCAAATAAAGTAAGTGCAAATAATTCAACAAAACACCGTTAAATACGGCTGAAAAAATTGTAAGTGTATTACACTCATATATTATTGCAATTGCTGGAAAGAAATATACAAGCCCTAAGAAAAATTCCAAGCATAACCGGATACATCGAAATAACAAAAAACATATAAAATAAGTGTTATAAATACATGAATAATAACATTAAATGCATATTATTGAACAACTTTTACTATAACGCCATCTAGACACTAACGGCTAAACTTCATCACCTCGGTCGAAGTAAAAAACGAGACACACAAACCGTGCGCAGGACTTAGGCACAGGAAAGAGCGAGACAACTATTTATCTTCTAATCACATGCCGTAAGCCCCGCCCACTCATTAGCGAAACACTTGCCGTAACTTTAGGCCTACAATTGAAGCTACACAAAAAAGAAAACAGCAAAAATGAATTGTTATGCATGCCTCAATTTGATCGAGAGCAGTCTAGGACTGTTAAAATGCGTATACTGCAAACACACCTATCACTACGCGTGTCTTGGGATGACCCAGGACTACTATATAAGCAATGAACAGGCCCTAAAGAGTACTTGGCGCTGTCCCTCCTGTATGAACATAACGACTCGTCGAAAGAACGATAGTACTCCGGTAAGGAAAACTTTTGATACTTCTTATTTAAATGAGATAAATATGTCAGTAGACTACAATCAGGGCGAAGAGCAAACTCGCACAACTCACGATGAATCTGACCGAAGTTTCTTAGGTAATACCTTATCATCCCAACAGCTGCCACAGGGCCAGCAAGGTTTGACAATCGACGGGATTTCCACTTTATTAGACACAAAACTGAACAAAAACAATGACATAATTCTTAACAACATGAGACAACTAATTCAGTCCGAAATAAACACGGCTATATCGAAACTTCAGCAAGAATTTATACAAAAGAACAACAAAATTACAACGGAACAAACACGAATTGCCCAAGAATTAAACAACACAAATAAAACGATAGAAAAATTAGAAAGCGACAATAAAAAATTGAACAGCGAAATACTTGAATTAAAGGCTCGATTGGACGGAAAATTTACAACTCCCGAAAATAGTAACCTGAAGGCTTTTGTACTGTACGGAGTGGAAGAATATCGCGACGAAACTGAAGATGATTTATGCTTACGAATCGACTATATTTTTAGCGATATTATGAACATAAATATAAACGGTTTTATAGAATCCGTTAAAAGAGTGGGAAAAAACGGACACCGCCGCCCTCTGATCATACATCTCTTAAGTATGCGTATGAAAAAATACGTTTTGGAAAATGCACACTACTTTAGGCGCACTGGACTCGCAGTATCAGAAGTGCTAAACGACGAGGGCTTAAAAATCCGGCAGGAGCTAAGGCAACACCTACGCGAAGCACGCAAAAAGGGGAACCACGCTACCATACGAAATAACACCCTGTATATAAACGGGAAGAAATATAAGCCAACCGAAACAGTACAGTTGGACGCGAGCTACTCTTCGGCCACACAGGATATCAGCAAAACCTCCAGCTCCGCCTGCTCACAAGAACACGCCACTTCGAGCCTCTCCACTACCGTAGACCGTAACGAGCAAAATATTAATTTATTTCGTCACAACACCACCTCTTAGAAACGAAAAAAACTATAACTTTAGCATACTATATCAAAATATGCAAAGCTTAAATAACAAAATACCACTACTAGAATCACTTATCGAATCCAATAACAACGAGTATCAAGCTATTTGCATATCTGAGTCCTGGCTATCGAAAGAAAAAAGCGAAATAATTAACATTACGGGATACGTGCTAGCCTCATCATACTGCAGGACTAACTACGCGGGCGGAGGCGCCTGCATATTGTTGCGAGACAACCTGCAGTACGAGGAACGAAAGGATATCGTGGATTATTCTATAGAATATGTTATTGAGATCGCCGCGATAGAACTCACTCGATTAAATGTTCTCCTCGTAGTAATTTATTGGAACAATAAATGTAATGATATTTTTTATACTCAATTAAGACTCGTCCTAGAATGCCTAAGTAAAAAATATAATAATAAATCTGTTATTTTTGGCGGTGATCTGAACACAAATGTTTTAGAGGAAAATAAAAATACCTCAACCTTATTGAATTGCATGTTAGAATACAACTTCAAACAATACATAAAGGAACCAACGCGTGTTACAAACTCCTCGTCAACCTGTTTGGACTTGATATTTACCAATTTTAAAGATAAAACCTTAAATACTTACGTGCGTGATCTCGGTTTTTCTGATCATAAAGGTACAATAATAAATACACACATTACATTTCAACAGCAGAAACAAGAAACCATCCCGTGGAAAATATACAAACGACATTTTAACTCACAAAATATTTCAACATTTAAGCTAGAGTTACAAAAAATAGATTGGACACAAAAACTTGACACGAACAATGACATAAATAAAAATTATGACATCTTTGAAACCACATTAAAGGAAATTCTTGATCGATGCATCCCAAAAAAGTTAATAAATGTAAAATCAAAGTTTAAGAAAAACTGGCTCACAAAGGGAATAAAAAAATCGTGCAATAACAAAAGACTCCTAAAAACGCTAGTCACATACACAAAAAATCCGGTACTTATCAAACATTATAAACAATATGGAAAACTTCTTAAGCGAGCCATCAAACAATCAAAAAGGAACCAATACATATCAGAAATGCGAAAAACCGAGAACGTTTCAAAAACAATGTGGAGGATAATAAAAGAACGCACCAACAAAATTGCTAAACAAACACGACATAATATCGAACTTGCGATCCACACCAATCTTACGTCGGACCCGAAACAGGTAGCTAATGCACTCAATACATTTTTTGCATCAGTCGGGCGAGTCACCGGGGGAGAGGAGCCGCGCGGGCGGCCGGGACCCCGCACACTCAACACTTTGTATCTGAAACCGGTCGAGCCGCGCGAGATTAATGGAATTATACGTCACCTAAAAAACAAAAGTAGTTACGGCATCGACGAATTACCGCCGAAATTAATAAAGAGCTGCGCTGACGAATTGACACTGCCTTATTATATGCTGGTTAATCAATCTTTTTTTGATGGAATATTTCCCGATCAATTAAAAACATCCATCATAAAACCAATCCACAAAAAGGGCCCTAAGACCGATCCTAATAACTACCGGCCGATTGCTTTATTACCTACTTCCTCAAAAATTTTTGAATTAGCCATGTGTAAACGCCTAAACTCGTTCTGCGAAAAGTACAACATTTTTAACGATAGTCAGAACGGTTTTCGCAGGAACCGATCGACTGTACTTGCCGTCTATAAATATATGCAGGAAGTATATAATATTTTAAACGAAAAAAAGTATGCAATTGGTGTTCTTTTAGATATGTCGAAGGCTTACGATAGGGTGCAATATAAAATACTGCTTGACAAACTACATGAAATAGGAATTAGGGGTACCGCGCACAAATGGCTTACGTCTTATTTAGATAACCGAAAACAATATGTCGAGATACAACACAATGACAATAAAACAGGTATGATCAGCTACGTAAGATCGGAGGTTCAAGTAGTCGAACACTCAATCCCCCAAGGAAGCTGTATCGGCTGTTTACTATTTTTAATTTATATAAACAATCTCCCAATGATCCTGAATGACTTGTGCGTACTTTTTGCGGATGATATTTCTGTGTTAATGTCATGCAAAAATGATCAAAACCTCCAAAGTGACATTCATAATACATTGACCAAACTAACAGACTGGCTCACTGACCACAACTTAGACATAAATTTTACAAAAACAAAAATTATACAGTTCAGACCTTACCAAAAAGACGCATTAGATATAAATATATCATTCAATGGACAAACCCTGGAGTGTGTAGACGCTTTTACCCTTCTTGGAATAGATATAGATTCTCATATTAACTGGAAATCACATCTAAATAAAATCAAAAATAAAATGTCTAGCTTTATATATGTAATTAGAGAACTAAAAAAATCTACCAACTTTCAATGCGCTTTGACTGCCTACTACGCCTATGCTTCCTCATGGCTCAATTATGGGATAATTCTTTGGGGAAACAGTACTGACATAAACGATATATTTGTCCTCCAAAAACAGTGTGTACGAATACTAGCCAATACCACATACTCCGACAATTGCAGACCCTACTTTATTAAATACAAAATTTTGACGTTGACATCAATTTATATTTTAGAAATCTGCAAGTTCGTCAGGAAATACCCGGAATTCTTCCCAAAAATTGCCGACCGTCCTCGACGTTTCGAAAGTAGATTTAAGAATAACCTGGCGCCACCCATAAGTTCTGTACTAAAGCTACATAAATCAAGCCCAAACATGATGGCAATCAAAATTTACAATAAAATCAGCGACGACCTTAAAATGCAAACATCAGACACGCTATTCAATAGGCAGTTGAAGGACTTCTTAATCAATAAATGCTATTACAATCTGAATGATTTTTTGGAGGATGAAATGTAATTATTATGTAGTTAAGTATATTTATTAGACATGACTCAATTTCGAATTATATAAATTAGTTTTAAATTAACATTATATACCTATTGATATTTTGACATAAACTGTACCTAACATTTTTTTTTTTTAAGCATGAATATTTAATCTTATTATTTTTATTGACATATAATTTGATAATTTGCTATTGACGTTCCTAAAAATTACATAATGTTTACAACTATTTATTAATTTAAAATGAAATTAGACATTGTTAATGGTACCTACATACAAACTCAATCCTTAGATTTAAGAATATTGCCGTGCCCTACCAGGGCCCATGTGAAACAACTATTACCTATGTAACACCTGTGTACTTACCATGGATGCAATAAATATATGAATTATGAATTATGAATTATGAAGTTACGTTTGGATAGACAATGCACTGTAGTTGAGTTTCGTACAAAAATTGCTTTGTTAAAAAGTAGCATGACAACAAAATCGCACCGTTTTAGCCAAAGCCACGAAAGTGCTGGGCTTGTATTCCACCTGCTTACCGTATACAGGCTGACATTTATTTTATTTTACTTTTAGTCAATTTTCAAACATTACAGTTACACCATCAAATAACGTAGGTTAAAGTCTGGTCGTTGAGTGACTGATCCAGAGGCAGTTTTGTAATTGGTCGGTTAGCCAATAAATGTTATAATTATAACTACCCGAAAATGTACAAATTATTTATTTACCTACTCTTATTTAAATACCTAAAGATACAGACTATAGTACAAAAATTCCACCGTCTAATTAAACCAATCTTTGATAATATAGGGGAGACCGAGATTACTTGGAACAGAGGTAAGTTGAAACAACGTAATTTTTGAGACATATATAACTGATATCGTGGTGGAAAAAACGATGTTTAGCCGCGTCCTAGTAACTCGCTGGTTCCTCAATATGCGTCCTTGCCTCAAGACGATTATAAATACCGCAAAATTCACGTTGTTTCAACTTACCTCTGTTTCAACTCATCTCGGTCTCCCCTACTTAACCACCAGAATTGAAACAACCTTGTAGGTAATTGACAAACGCAGTTACGAGTATAATGGTAAACCTCAGGTACAGATGTGACACAATGCGGAAATTTTCCAAAAAGGTAGGAAAATCCAGAAAAAAAAATCACAAAGGAAACATTAATTTTGAAAATGTAAAATTTCGATTTCTATACAAAAATATGAGAAGCTTCCGAAATTTTTCCAGGTGGAAATTTCGCAATTTTAGAAATTTTCCGATGGCACATGAAGAGTCTCAGGCGAATAACTAATGGGAGTAACGGGAATACGATCTGCTCGGAACTCTGTACCGCGTGGTTACGATCAGAGTGCTGCTTGTTACACTGTCGCTAATACTAATAAAATACCAATACAATATAGTAGTTTATGTGACTGCTACATAATGAAAGGCATTAAAACACGAGTGTGGGTTTAACACGTTCGCGGACGCGGATTGCATAGCATCCGTTTTTGTACTCCTCCTGGTGACGCGCCTGCTATTGCATCCGTTATTCTTTTTAAATTTCTTCGTTGAAATGCTTATCAATCCGCTTAACCACAGTATAATATTATTCATCAACTTTTCCTCTACCAGTCACCAGAGTCAAATAATGCGTACTGCCATATTACATAGTTTTATCGAAGTTAAAAATTATCCTGTGACGTCTCCAAATTGGCCCCCCTTTCTATGACGCGGATGCTATAGCATTCGTCTTTGTATGGCAGCTCCCTTAGTAGCCCGGCAGGTGCGTCTGGGAGTGGACACATGTAATTTGGGTCAATTTCGTGCGCGATAGCGATTTTGACGTATTTTTATAAAATCGTAATTAATGTTTTTCTTACAATTTCTTTAAGTTTTTCATTGTGTTTTAATAAACAAACGTGTTTACTTGCTGTTAATTATACTACAGTAAAATTTTGATAACGATTAATGTGAAAAAGTGAGGCATGAATGTGTATACCTATTATGAAATAATTACGTTACTAGTCATAGTTTTGGTCATATAATTGTGAATTATAGCCTGTTGGCGCTCGATGATCACCTCCCACAAGGTAAGCATCTTATGACACGCATTTGTGGTATCATTCTGTGTATATTTCATGCCTTGTATTTGGTGCAGATGCATCCGAAAAAGAATATAAAGTTGGGTGAATCATCGCTTGGCAGGAAAAGTGGTGGACGCTTTACGTCCAGAACTTAACGCGGCGGTGCGTTACAGGGAACTGAAAAAGTGTAATTCGGTACATATTGACACTTTTGAGAAGTAGTGTTGGCGTAAAATGCTGCGTATACCTTGGACAGCTAGAAGAACAAACCTCTCATTTTAAGAGAGCTCAACATTGCCACTCGGCTCTCTACAACATGCTATGAGACCCATGTGTAAGATTCATTAAAATTACTAATTATTAGAAACAGATTTAATAAAATAAAGAGTTGAGTAATCGTTGGCAATCTATAATTTAATAAATTTAATAGTAACGTTATTGATAGTTGACCTTTGTAAATAGAAGGTAGTTGGAAGAAAGAATAAAAGACGACTGGCATAGCGGTTAACGGGCATTCGGTTACGGGCAGAGGTGAAGGGAGGACGATTGTGAAGTAAGGTGATTGGAGATTGAACTGTAACGGAATATTGTGATCAAGAAATATATTGTTGTTATGAAAGAAGGAATTTTTATTATACATCAGAAGTGGTAAGTACCTACAAGTCACTATGGTATTCCTGAATGTATTATATTATGTAGGTATTAATATTAGAACTGATCGAGTTAAATCTTAATTACCCAATTAATTTGTTACAATAGTAACAGTGGTGTAAAATTATTATAATTATATAGTTACCTATACATATATTAGTAACACTTATATTGGTTGTTGTTTTGTTGAAATTAATTATCATTTCATATTTCCTATGTTAGGAAGTTTATGTTTAACGGGCGCTTAGAAACAAAGA
Organism: Cydia fagiglandana; assembly: GCF_963556715.1. Taxonomy (NCBI): domain Eukaryota; kingdom Metazoa; phylum Arthropoda; class Insecta; order Lepidoptera; family Tortricidae; genus Cydia; species Cydia fagiglandana. The sequence goes on from NC_085944.1 coordinate 16,337,284, forward strand.
CACCGTTAATTTTATCAAGAACAGAATAATTGGGTAAACCCATTTCGGCCTATTCGTTCACTCGAGAGCAATTATACTGCAAGTTTTCTCTTCAAGACCAACAGTTAGGTTTTTTTTTGTGTTTGCTGTAATGCCTATCCATAATATAATTAAAGCATTCATTACATCGCGGGTAGCGTGAAACCTTTGGAACACCGTTTTATTTTGAATAGTTCGGTTCCATATTAGCGCGACAGTGACAGTTGCATTCCTATCGCTACGGAGCGTAAGCGATTGGCATCTTGGCTACGCGGCCCGTTTCGTATTCCGGATCCCGTTTCTGGATTTGGGTCCGTGCCGGATACTGGAACCGTGCCGGGTGCATACCTGATTTGTGCCGGATGAGTTCCGGATCCATGCTGGATTCGTACCGGATCCGTCCCAGACTGGTGCCGGATCCGTGCCGGATTGGTACCGGATCTGTGCCGGATTGGTACCGGATCTGTGCCGGATTAATACCGCATGTATATCATTTGCCGGATTCGTGCCGGATCTGAACCGGATGCGTGCCGGATTGGTATCGGATCAGTGCCGGATCCCGAATTTGTTCTAGATTCCGTTTCTGTACCAGTTCTAGAATTTTCCCGTTTCGAAAAGCCTGTGTTCCGGATCCGTACCGGGATACGGATCTGTTTTGGATTTAAGATCTGTTTTAAACGTCCCGCATTCTACCCCGGAAGCAGTAACGTAAATTAAATAAATAAATAAAACAGTTGAATTTAGCTTAATAAGAACAATTTATATTTGTCTATTATTAACAATCCAAAGATTTAGAACTCTTCCATTGCTGGTGTTGTTTTCGAGTTCCAGACTATGGACCATGAGGAAAAAACATCCAGGCGGCGCTTGAAAACTCCTGAGCGTGGCCGAAAATCGAAATCTGATGATGGACAAGAACGTCGAAGCCGAAGTCGCAACCGCCGCCAGTCCCCGGGGAACAACAGGCGGAGTCGCAACCGTCGAAGCCGCAGCAGCGGCAGACACGGCCGAGGCAATGAGAGATGGCTTCGAAGATCAACACGGAAGGACAACGGCCAGGATCGCTTTCACGTGGAAGCCGCACAGGACAGGAACGGATGGCTTGTATATCTTTGTCATCTTCAGTTGTAGATTTTAATAGATGTCGTTTATTGCTTAAACTGCGAATATTTTGGTACAGTACCTTAAAGTTATTTGTATTGACGAAAGTTGTCTCGAGGTACGGGTTCACAGATTATGGGGGTGGAATCGTTGTCCAGGCAATGCTGTGGTGTCCTGTAGTTCGCTCAAGTTAGTTGTATGGGGCTCGTTAGCCTAATTCATAAGTTTTGATCTTGGTTGTTTCCTCTTTTGGCAAAATGTGCCGTTAACGCTGGTAAAGGAAAGACTAAGTTACGTTTCTTCAGTATTTGTTCATAATTTAGTAGGTATATAAAAAGAAAAAAAAAACAACAATAACGATCGATGCGCTATACGCTATACACCGATATTAGTACCTACCTACGTAATAATGGGTTGAGCTAGGGCAATATAGGTTGATTTGCGCTGTGGTATATCCATGACATTTCGAAGATATTTAAATGAGTGTTAGGTTATTTCCTGACACTATTTAGCTGTGGTTTGAATGTACGCTGTAAAGTTGAGTTTCTCATCTTCCTCTGTCGGTTGTCAGTCTGCTCATCCAGAATAACACCTAAGTACTTTATAGACGAAGTTTTTCTATTGTTTTACAATTACATGACGTGTGGTAGGTACCAGTGGTACCTAACCTAATATTAAATATGAATAAACTTTTGACACATTTAAGAGACCACGAGGCGGAAGCAGCTGTTTTATACACGCACACATATATCTCGTTTAGTCTGCTTTTAGAGTTACAAATTGTATTGAAGCCAGTTCGTCACCAAAGCTAGACCGCTTTCTGTGAAGGCGATTACTGCATCCCAGGAAGCACCGTGAAATAGTATTGCCGTGTCATCAGCGTAGCACAACGTCTGCATTGTTCAGATCCAAGAAAGTCAAGTCGTTAATGTAGATTAGAAACAAAGTTAATCCATTATATGTAAAGTTGTTTGTTTAAAATTACCGACTTGTTCTTTAACCCTAACACATGTGTGCGGCCCGACAGGACAGTTCCGCGTATCCGGGAAATCTACAATTTTCTAATTATTATTAGAATAATAAGAGAAACAAACTGACGGGAATTTTTTTCAATCTTATAAATCTTATAATGTTGGCGGGATCATTTTGGCTGGTGTTGATTGAATAACCAAGGTTGGGCCTACACTAGTAAAGTATTCGTTATAACCGTGTATTGATTCGCTTTCAGTATCCTTGGTTTTAAGAAGTTCGTTGCATTTTAAATATTTTAGATTGGTTATTCTAGCAAGCAAAGCTCTGCTGATTGCTGTTGATCAATTCGTCAATTGTGGTTGGTGCAACTGACGCTTAAGTGGCAAGTAATATAACGATATGATGAAAATACCTACATATGCTGATAAGTATAATATTATCTAATTATAAAATTTCTGGATTATTTTAATTAATGAGTTATGGATTAATGAGTTACGGATTAATGAGTTACGGACTAATGAGTTACGGACTAATGAATTACGGACTAATGAATTACGGACTAATGAGTTACGGATTAATGAGTTACGGATTAATGAGTTACGGATGAATGAGTTACGGATTAATGAGTTACGGACTAATGAGTTACGGACTAATGAATTACGGACTAATGAATTACGGACTAATGAGTTACGGATTAATGAGTTACGGGATTAATGAGTTACGGGATTAATGAGTTACGGGATTAATGAGTTACGGGATTAATGAGTTACGGGATTAATGAGTTACGGGATTAATGAGTTACGGCATTAATGAGTTATTGGATTAATGAGTTACTGGATTGATCACTTACTGGATTGATCAGGTACTGGATTACTGGATTAAGCAGTTATTGGATTAATGAGTTATTGGATTATCGAGTTATTGGATTATCGAGTTATTGGATTATCGAGTTATTGGATTATCGAGATATTGCATTATCGAGTTATTGGATTATTAAGTTGAGTTTATTGGATTATTGAGTTGAGTTTATTGGATTATTGAGTTGAGTTTATTGGATTATTGAGTTGAGTTTATTGGATTATTGAGTTGAGTTTATTGGATTATTGAGTTGAGTTTATTGGATTATTGAGTTGTGTTTATTGGATTATTGAGTTGAGTTTATTGGATTATTGAGTTGAGTTTATTGGATTATTGAGTTGAGTTTATTGGATTATTGAGTTGAGTTTATTGGATTATTGAGTTGAGTTTATTGGATTATTGAGTTGAGTTTATTGGATTATTGAGTTGAGTTATTGGGTTATTGAGTTGAGTTATTGGATTATTGAGTTGAGTTATTGGATTATTGAGTTGAGTTATTGGATTATTGAGTTGAGTTATTGGATTATTGAGTTGAGTTATTGGATTATTGAGTTGAGTTATTGGATTATTGAGTTGAGTTATTGGATTATTGAGTTGAGTTATTGGATTATTGAGTTGAGTTATTGGATTATTGAGTTGAGTTATTGGATTATTGAGTTGAGTTATTGGATTATTGAGCTGAGTTGTTGGATTATTTAGCTGAGTTATTGGATTATTGAGCTGAGTTATTGGATTATTGATTTGAGTTATTGGATTATTGAGTTATTGGATTATTGAGTTATTGGATTATTGAGTTATTGGATTATTGAGTTGAGTTATTAGATTATTGAGTTGAGTTATTGGATTATTGAGTTGAGTTATTGGATTATTGAGTTGAGTTATTGGATTATTGAGTTGAGTTATTGGATTATTGAGTTGAGTTATTGGATTATTGAGTTGAGTTATTAGATTATTGAGTTGAGTTATTGGATTATTGGGTTGAGTTATTGGATTATTGAGTTGAGTTATTGGATTATTGAGTTGAGTTATTGGATTATTGACTTGAGTTATTGGATTATTGAGTTGAGTTATTGGTTTATTGAGTTGAGTTATTGGATTATTGAGTTGAGTTATTGGATTATTGAGTTGAGTTATTGAATTATGAGTTGAGTTATTGGGTTATTGAGTTGAGTTATTGGGTTATTGAGTTGAGTTATTGGGTTATTGAGTTGAGTTATTGGATTATTGAGTTATTGGCTTATTGAGTTATTGGATTATTGAGTTGTTGGATTATTGAGTTGTTGGATAACTGAGTTATTGGATCATTGAATTATTGGATTATTGAGTTATTGGATTATTGGATTATTGGATTATTGGATTATTGGATTATTGGATTATTGGATTATTGGATTATTGGATTATTGGATTATTGGATTATTGGATTATTGGATTATTGGATTATTGGATTATTGGATTATTGGATTATTGGATTATTGGATTATTGGATTATTGGATTATTGGATTATTGGATTATTGGATTATTGGATTATTGGATTATTGGATTATTGGATTATTGGATTATTGGATTATTGGATTATTGGATTATTGGATTATTGGATTATTGGATTATTGGATTATTGGATTATTGGATTATTGGATTATTGGATTATTGGATTATTGGATTATTGGATTATTGGATTATTGGATTATTGGATTATTGGATTATTGGATTATTGGATTATTGGATTTTGGATTTTGGATTTTTGGATTATTGGATTATTGGATTATTGGATTATTGGATTATTGGATTATTGGATTATTGAATTGGTAATTTGCTATGGATGGACGAACGGATATATGGTAACGATGGAAAAAAAAAGACGGAAATAGAGGATGTTATGTTGTGAGACACGTTTGTGTCATGAGAGTGATTCAGTAAGTAGCACAAAAAAAATGGAATGAAAAATGGAATGGAATGGAGAAAATATGGAATCAAAAAACAAGAGGAATAATGTGCTACATATAAAATTTGATTAAAAAAATGGTATGTTGTGAGACACGTTGTGTCATGAGAGTGATAAAAAAAAACAGAAAAAAAACAAAAGAAATAATGAAAAAAAAGCAACCTAATATGTTAAGTAATGTACTTTATATGTAGTGATGATTTGTTTAAAAAAAAAAGTAAGTACTTTATATTATGTAGTAGTATGAGTAACATTAATAAAAACTTATATATCTAGATGGATATATTTATTGGATTTGAAATAATAATGTGAAGATATACCTAGATGAATTCAATAAATAATTAAAAAAAATGTATATAGACAGACAAAGAAATTGTATTAAATGGGTATTAATAATTTTCTTACTGAATGCCCGATGATTTGACATGCCGAGTGTAAGATTAGATGACAGACGCGATTAGTATGACTGTGCATGAGGACATGCACAATGTCAGGATGGGCGAGTGTAAGATTCATTAAAATTACTAATTATTAGAAACAGATTTAATAAAATAAAGAGTTGAGTAATCGTTGGCAATCTATAATTTAATAAATTTAATAGTAACGTTATTGATAGTTGACCTTTGTAAATAGAAGGTAGTTGGAAGAAAGAATAAAAGACGACTGGCATAGCGGTTAACGGGCATTCGGTTACGGGCAGAGGTGAAGGGAGGACGATTGTGAAGTAAGGTGATTGGAGATTGAACTGTAACGGAATATTGTGATCAAGAAATATATTGTTGTTATGAAAGAAGGAATTTTTATTATACATGAATGGGCCTATAGATTAGAGCCGGTCTCCAACGCATAATTTGTAGGTAGTATCACATAATTTGAGGTCGAATTAACAGCGAACGTGCTTGGCATGGGGCATGTATGAGATGGACTCAATATTACAATGATAAGCAAAGAGGGAAAAAAACAGAAGAAGAAAATTGTTTGAAGAGGTCAGCAAATGAGTCTTTAGAGCAAAAATCGTGCCCTTAGGAAGTCAGAAGTCTCAGCCATCAAGTCCATCGAGCACGATGTATGAATGCTATAACATGCGATGTCATATAAAATCTCATCTTGACTACGTCATGTGACAGACATGCTTATGCATCCGAATTGTATAGCATTTGTTGTCACATAGCGTATAAAAAATATACTTCATATTGACGCGGATTGCATAGCATTCGCCTTGCATAGCATTACGCGTCATATACAAACCTAAAAGATATATTTGTAGTGACAGGAATTCTATAACAGTCCCAATATTTCCATACAAAATTTAGGTGTCCAACTGGTGTGACTGAGCGTCCGCGAACGTGTTAAGAAACGAACGAAGTGAGTTTCTTAAAAGGATCACACGAGTGTTTTAATGCCTAATTATGTACAGTTACATACACTACTTTATCTACACACATACAATTACCTTCTTTTATATATTCACTAACCTCATATTTCAGTCGACATCCATCGTTGCTCTCTGGCGGAACTCGCAGATTTGAGAGGTGCCGTCTCCTTAAATATCTTTTTATCACTCATTTTATATGAAACTTGTGCTTAAAACTTATTTAGAAACAACAAAACAAATTAATTTTATACCTAAAACTAATTAAAAGATAAACTGTACGTCAAATGGCGGTAAATGAAAACTTTTTTCACACATGTCACGCATCTGTAGTTTTTTTTTAAATTCATAGACAAACGAATGAAGTCCCTATTCTCATGTCACTCGAGATAAAATGTCGTACGGTTTATATTAAAAAAATATACTGAATTGACGTTTCGTATCGATAATTGTTTTAATATCTATGGATACTAGAATAGACACCCACTTGAGTTTTGACAGCTGTTCCAAATTTAAATTCATAACCTTACAAAATTCTATAAAGTTATAACTTTAAAGTACCGATTTTACCTACTACCACAGATAAGAAAGTACTCATAGTAAAATTGGTTGTCATAATGCTGGTCATTTCCTATGGTTTCTGAATGCATTTTAGAGCGTTAATGATATGTGCGTAGATAAACATTAATTTGTTTCTAAGCTTATTTAATAGCATCGTTCGCAGATGTTTCTGATTGATACAAAATTAACGTTACATATTAAAGGACGGAACTTAAATCGGAACATTTTGTCATGTTGGACGGAATATTCACGATGCACCTCTTTAATGCACTCTCTCTCTCTACGTGATCGCATCAGAAATGAAGCCATCCGCTGCAGAACCAAAAAAACCGTTATAGCTCTCCGAATCGCTAAACTTAAGTGATAGTGGGCGGGGCACATTGACCGTAGAACCGATGGCCATTGGGCCGGAAAGGTTCTCGAGTGGCGACCACGTACCGGAAGGCGCAGCGTGGGTAGACCCATCACAAGGTGGACTGATGACCTGGTAAAGGTCGCGGGAGTCCGCTGGATGCGGGTGGCACAAGATCAGTCATTGTGGCACTCTTTGGGGGAGGCCTACGTCCAGCAGTGGACATCCTCTGGCCAATATGATGATAACATAATGCAAACGATAGTGAAGTTGAAACTAAACTGACAAGGGAACCCCGTGTGTAATCAATGTTACAGTTAAATTAAAATAAGGAGTAAATACCCTTAATTAGCCTTATAGGCCAATCAAAAAAAGTTCTAATAAATTAGGTACCCAAGCTCATTATTGCAGTAGTACACTTTATTACATACAAAAAGAAACATAAAACAGGAAAAATTGCTGTCGGAATTGGTAACGCATTGGACCGGCAATCCAAGGATGTGGGTTCGAGTCCCACGTTGGCCAGAGTTGATCATCGTTGAATTTTTCATTGTGATTGTCATCTGTATTTACAGGTTATAGATAAGATGTTGTACCTATAGTGTAGGTATGCTACATAGTCTAATAAAACATGGTCTTCTCTTCCCAGAGTGACACAAGCCTACGTCACAATAACATGGCCGCTATCGCATATTATCATATAGCGCTGTCGCATGATGACGTAGGCTTGTGTCAGTCACGTGACCACGAAAAGACGGGAAGAGAGTACCAGGCGGAGTATATTATACCATGGTATGCTAGTAGAATTGCGGAACGGTGTAAATTTTATCCGTGTATTGTGTCGCAGCGCCGAGCTCCTGGACGCACAGACCACTGAGCAAATAGCGCCGAATTTGTTACCAGTTCCCACCGACAGGGTTTTGCGTTTCTGAAAGCATTTGGATTTACTTTGACTACCTTTTCGGTTTATTCTGAAATTAATTGCACATTATTTTAATAACAAAGAATTCATATTGTATGCGGTACTTATGAGTTTTGATGATACATATATGTACTTGTGATAAAAAATAAGTAATTTAACTATGTATATAAAAGCAAAGTTGTTGTAAAATGCTACGCTACGCCCATAGCGCAACCTACCTATTTGAAATTTCTTATAGCAGGCACCTAATAAAACCTCGGTCTTTCTCAATTTAAGTTAAAAATGAGACTTAGCTTCTAAGTAACATCAGCTCTCCTATCACGTCCTAAGCACAACTTGACAATTTTTCAATTGTCTCCGAGCTTGAGTAAGCGCAAAGATACATATCTCTGGACGCAATTCCGCTTTCTGAATTTTTCATCCTGTACGGATATGATGGTCGTTTTTGTCTGCGTGATAGCGTGATAAAACGGTGTCCGTCACTTTCTATCCCGCGGAGTTAAAAAGTGACAGTTATTTTACCACGTGGATAAAGCGATCCATAATACTCCGGCTGGTATGGTGTAATAAAAGTAAGTTAGTGTTTTATTGTAGACCGTTTTATTGCCGATTGAAATAATAAAAGCACTTCTGTTATTAGATTTTTTTGCGATTCCGCTTGTGTAACAAGAAGGAATGATAATTTGAAAATATTATTCGATAATAAATGAAATGTTTCATTGACTCAATGTTCGTGGAGTTAACGATTTTATTCGTGAGACCCTTACTAGTGAAGCTAGTATCTAAAACTTCCGTAAAATCTTGCTTTTTTCTAAGTAATAGGTATACCTATACCTATATCATAAATCATAAACCATAATGACGGAGGAAAATCAATCTAAATTAGCAACCATTTGTTAGGGGTTTCTACAGAGATGTAACTGTATGAGTATACTAGCTGTTGCCCGCGACTTCGTCCGCGTGGAATCTTATCTTCAACATTTTACAACTTTAGTACCTATAATTTTCATATCTAAGCAATGTTGAAATTAAGTACTTTTCTTTTTTAGCAAGTTGTATGAAGTTTTAAGTCATGTGGATTTTGATGTTGGTTGCTGAAATTACTTTTCTTGTATTCTCATAATAGGTACCTATGCCCTTATACAAAGATTCAAGTTCCGCATTCCGCACTCACAAAATATCTGATCTCCATACAAACTTTCAACCCCTTTCTCACCACCTTGGGGGATAATTTTCAAAAATGCTTGAATTAGTTTTCATGTTTTTTAATTTATTACCTTTTTTCCAAAAAGTTAAAGTTCCTAGCTTAAAATTAAATTTACACCCCAAGACGAATTTTCATCCCCTTTTTAGCCCCCTTAGGGATTGAATTTCCAAAAACGTTGCAATTACTTTTTTTGTAATCGGCTATTATGCCTTTCTAAGAAGTTTCAAAACCATTTGTAATGGATTCAAACTTTCAACCCCTTTTTAACCCTGTTAGGGGATGAATTTTACAAAACGCTGAAATGACTTTTCCTGTCTTCTAATAATATGCCTAAATACAACGATTCAAGTCCCACACTCGAAAAAATGTTTGATATCCATACAAACTTTCAACCCCTTTTTCACCACCTTAGGGTTTGAATTTTCAAAAACGCTGAAATTAGTTTTCTTGTATTTTAATAATATATCTTTTAACGAAGTTTCAAATTCGTAGCTCAAAAGAAAACTTTAACCCCATACAAACTTTCATCCCCTTTTTAACCCTGTTAGGGGATGAATTTTACAAAACGCTGAAATTATTTTTATTGTCTTCTAATAATATCCCCAAATACAAAGATTCAAGCCCCGCGCTCGAAAAATTTTTTGATATCCATACAAACTTTCAACCCCTTTTTCACCACCTTGGGGGATGAATTTTCTAAAACGCTGAAATTAGTTTTCTTGTATTTGAATTTGATACTTTTTTAGAAGTTTCAAGTTCCTAACTTAAAATAAAACTTGCACCCGAAGACGAACTTTCATCCCCTTTTTAACCCCCTTAGGGGTTGAATTTCCAAAAACGTTACAATCACTTTTTTTGTAATCGGCTATTATGCCTTTCTACGAAGTTTCAAAGCATTTTTGTAATGGATTAAAATTTTCAACCCCTTTTTAACCCTGTTAGGGGATGAATTTTACAAAACGCTGAAATTACTTTTCCTGTCTTCTAATAATATCTCTAAATACAAAGATTCAAGTCCACCACTTGAATTTTTTTTGATATCCGTACAAACTTTCAACCCCTTTTTCACCACCTTAGGGGATGAATTTTCTAAAACGCTGAAATTAGTTTTCTTGTATTTTAATAATATATCTTTTTACGAAGTTTCAAATTCCTAGTTTAAAAGAAAACTTTAACCCCATACAAACTTTCATCCCCTTTTAACCCCCTTAGGGGTTGAATTTCTTAAAATCGCTTCTTATCTATTGTACACTTTGTAAATGCAATCTGGTGTGCAAATTTCAACTTTCTGGCTTTTGTAGTTTCGGCTCTGCGTTGATGAATCAGTCAGTCAGTCAGGACACTTGCATTTATATAATATAGATAGATAGATCATTCTGTTTCAAGCCAAGATTTACCAAAATCTTTTATTTAGTCCTCATTCAGTTGCATTTTATAGAACTTAATTTCAATTTAATTACACGTATGACGCAAAATCCTTTTGAATGCGTGATTACAGTATAATACAATTGTATAGCCTAATTTCAAGTTATTTATTTACTTAATTTAGATATGACTTTATTTTACACATATAGGTAGGTACTGTTAATACATAGTAACACAAGGCACTTAAATTAAACATACTGAATGATGACGCAAAATGCTGTTATGTTCTTAACACGTGCACTGCATATATTTCTGTAGCCTAACTGCCGTATTCGAACTTTAAGATATTCACAAGAGACGACACGTACTAGATCCATTCTAGATACGTTATAGTTTAGATATCAACTAGTTCTCTTTTGCAACGCAATTCGGGCAACCAATGTCACTTTTACGTTAGATAGCGTAAGATATCTATTAGATGTGAATTGGATCTCTAAGTCATATCCTGAGGAAATCGTTCAAGAGTATCTCCAGAATCGCGCAAATGTCAAATTTGACAGGTTAGATCTTAAACATATCGTTATCGTATCTTGGTGATGTCTAAAATATGTCTAATAGATGTCTATTTCAAAATCAGAATCGGGCCCTAACTATAAGACAAATGACGATATTTCAACCCTCGCAAATAATTCCTTTGTGTGAGTTGTAGAAAGTTAGCTTAATAACGCGCGTCAATAGTGTCGTTAGAGTAACGAGGCAAATCCTATAGTTGCCACCTGAACTGTGTTTACCCGTACATCGGCATCGCATCAGATTGGATAAACCTTTATAACTTGATCTATGATTCTGGCACTCACTTTGACTTTGTGTTGTGGTCAAAAATCGTGGGTTCAAACCTCGAAATAATTTTTATTGAAACGCAGATATGGCTAAAAATTTGAGATGCACCGGATATCCGGTTAATATCCGGTATTCGGCCTATCCGGCCATAATTTTACTATCCGGCTGGATACCGGATAGCGACCTATTATCCGGCCGGATACCGGATAGTAACAATGCTTGATTTTGGAGTAAACAAACAATTTAAACATTCCACTGACTTGCACGCGCACTCATTTCGAACCTAGAAATGTGTCCGCGCGAACGTTCACTAGAAAACAGGTCAAACCTGCGGAATGCGCACCTGAAAAACCAAAATGTAGGTAATAAATAAATAATTCCGCTGGCCGAATATTCGGCGGCCGGATACCGGATAATCGGCCGATGGTCAGGCCGAATATCCGGTATCCGGTATCCGGCCAACACACTGTCCGTTCCATCTCTACTAAAAAATCTGTCAGGTTCCTTATCATACACGGAGAAGAGGATAACACTATTTTTACTTTTTAAGTGACCTAATCCTTACTTTTTGACCCTAATCCCTTTTATTTTTCTTGAGGCTATGGTGTAGGTTAGAACCGCAGACAAGACATCCTCCAGACTGAGCATAGTCGCGCTACCTCTGCCACAAATACGGTAATTTTACTCCATGTTCGAGTCGAAAGTGTCTTTGTGTGACGTCCGTGTCTTTGAATGGACCAATCACGGCACGGGATTTCACTCACCTCGTCCCGCGCACCCCCGCATTTTCGGCATCATCGGTTGCATGAAATAATTGCTCTAAACTCGGTCTAGAGGATTCCTAGTCTATGGTTAGAACAAGTCATAGTTTTTGCAATTCATAGTGCTTTGTAATATGCCTAAACTGAAGAAATAACGGCACTCAGTATTTATTAAGTTTATACCAGTCCCGTTCTGCGATCATGTCCCGTTACATTAAATATGTTAGAATGCACAATGCCGGATGATCCGTGGACACGAACAGCCTATCCATGGTGTAATGAAATAAATTAAATTTTCTTATTGACACTTTATTTTGAACAATCATTATTAATGAAATAGATAAATGAATTACGTTACGTAAGTATAACGTAAAATAAAAAAATACTTAACGAACCGGGAAAGGCAAATTCAAACCAAACCAAGTCCCGCGTAAAGGCTAGTACTACTTTAAAATTGTATAATAGGTTTAAATAAAAATGGAAGACTTATAAGCATAGCTGTGGCGTACAAAATGTTTGGTGAATAGCTGGGGCCAAATTCGACATGTGCAACTGTCAGATTTCGCATCCACGTCAAATCAACAGATGATTTTATTCCATACTGAGTGTTGATTCCATCAACGGTGGATAATATCATTTGGTACAACCAAAACTCAACTCTAAACTAAGGGTGGTTCGGTTTGGTTTGCTTGTCACACTAACTGTGGATTGTTAATGTCAAATTTTGACATTGTACGTATTCGAGAACTTATGATTTTTCCCACATCAACGGGAGATCAACACGATACGTCAAACGTCGCTTGTCGAATAGGGGTCCTGGGTTCGGTGTTTGCTCCTACATTATTCAGAATCGCTCGCCGCCTTCGGCGCTCGAATTATCGCACAAACAGCTTAATTGATTAGCTGATTTTGATGTAGGCACTCGCTCTGGGTAATAGCGGAAATAGGGATCATACTGCCGTATTCGAACTTCAAGATATTCACAAGAGACGACACTTACTAGATCCATTCTATATACGTTATAGTTTAGATATCAACTAGTTTTCTTTTGCAGCGTAATTCGGGCAACCAATGTCACTTTTAAGTTAGATAGAGTAAGATATCTATTAGATGTGAATTGGATCTCTAAGTCATATCCTGTGGAAATCGTTCAAGATTATCTCCAGAATCGCGCAAATGTCAAATTTGACAGGTTAGATCTTAAACATATCGTTATCGTATCTTGGTGATGTCTAAAAGATATCTAATTGATGTCTATTTCAAAATCCGAATCGGGCCCAGAGCCCGTGGAATGCTCCTACCACCCATATAAGAAAAACTTACAAAAGGAATTTTTACTACTTACAAATAGAAAAGAATCCATTAAAAGAATCGACAATAGTGGAGTGAAACCGTTATCATAATAGCATTTCAATGACATCACAGACAATGAAAAACTCTAGGAGCAGACTTAACTGGCAAGGAAAGTATTTTCTTTAAAAGCATTAACGTAAGAAAGGAATCCTTTACACAAGAGCGCATCTAAATCCAATTGCCTACCGAGCAGTGGCGAGTGTAAGCAATACCATGTCGGCAGCCGATCGTAAGATCAGGCAGATCGTAATATTCCTGTGTAATATTTTGACGTTAGTCACATAAAACCAATATATAGGTAGAATAGGTTTGTTAGGTTGCTTCAAATGCCCGAAGGGCAAACTGCCCAGAAATAGGAGCCTCCGTCGACTCAGGGAAAGAGTCAAAGATTTTCACGTTTGACGATATGCTTAGGAATTTCACGATATGCCTGATCTTACGATCGGCCGCCGACAACCATACCAAGAGCCATAATTGTTACACCTAAATATTCTTCACGATTCCGCTTATAGTCCTGAGTGCAAATTGCGAATACTATTCAAAAATTTTAGAAAAATTTCAAGGGAAACTTCGATTTTCATACATAACTATGAGAAAAATCCGGAATTTTGCCATGTGGTTTCGTTGGAAACATTCCAAGTGTACATCAGTCCCATTCTCGGTAGCCATTTGGTCCCTATTTTATAAAGCTAAGAGTTACAAGTTTAGTACGGTGCCACGCGCTTAGCCAATCGCGTAGGCGTTTTGGTTAGTGTCGCCAGGACCAAGGAAAGTATCCTCAGAACTTGTGTTCAGCGTGCGGCGTAATAATTTACTATGATTCTCTTTGTTTATGTTTGAAATAAGAGAGTCCCTGGCCAAACTATAATATGTATATCTACCTATTCAGTATGTAGTACTAGAGTCAGACCGTTAAAAGTATGCAGCGATTTTGATAGCCCACGCAGTGCAAGAGTCATTTTAAACGTCAAACTTCTATGAAATTATGACGTATAAATAACACTTACACTGCTGCGTGGGCTATCAAATCCGCTGCAGACTTTTCATGGTGCGACTATATCTCGAGGTCACATAACACTAGTTTGCCTAGGATCCCTACTCGCCCATACTCGTGCATGCTACAGTAATACCCCAGCTGCATCTCGACCGAGTGACGCTGACGTCCCGTTTCTTTTGAATTCTTTTTGTAAATAATGGAATGGAATCCCACAGCATTTGTCTCACTCGCAGTGACGTCGGTGATTTAAATTATTACGCTTTAAAAAAAATGTTGGAAAAGTTTTCGTGGGCGGATGAATTTCTCAAATTTTGAATAAATATTCTGAAAACACATACAATACGCGTCGGGAGGTACCTATACCTTATTTTACGTGTCGAAAGGTATGGGTACCCTATTTATTTCTAGGTTTTAGGTTTCCGTAGTCTACTAGGATAGGAAGCATAATAATATATGTCTGGACTGGAGGAAGATCTTCGCTGACTTTCGGGTCACATTACGAGTAGGTAAGTAACTACACATTAATGATTGTAAGATGTAATTTTTATAGGCATAATTATTGTCGTTCTTAATTAGCACAATAATTTTATCACCACGCACGATTTTTTTTTTTTTATCTGCGGCAGTTCATGTTTACAGCTAGACTAAGAAAAGTCTGCAGCGATTTTGATAGCCCCCGCAGTGCAAGTGTTATTTTAAACGTCTAACTTCTATAAAATTATAACGTATAAATAACACTAGCACTGCGTGGGCTATCAAAATCACTGCAGACTTTTCTTGGTCTAACACTATACATCGGAGAGAATCACAGTAAAAGTGTTAACCAAATATGCTCTACTATTTAAAACACAACGATTTCTGGCATTTTTAACCGACTTCCATTTCATAGAAGGAGGAGGTTCTGTATTCGGTTGTGGCTATTTTTTTAACCGACTTCCAAATCCCAAAGGAGGAGATTATCAATTCGGTTGTATGTTTTTTTTTATTTTTTTTTTTTTTTTTATTTTTTTTTTTATGTTTGTTACTCCATATCTCCGTCATTACTGGACCGATTTTGAAAATTTTTTTTTGATTGAATGTATATGTATACAGATTGGTCCCGTTTCTGTCAAAACCCAGTTCTGATGATGGGTTCCATGAGGAATCGAGGGAACTCCTCAAATCTTAAAGGCATACATATAGTGATTTTTGGGTTTTTATCATCAAATCAAGCATATACATCCAAAAAAGTGACATTTGATGAAGTGGAACTGCTGATGATGATCAGAACGGAACTCCTCAACGACGCATAGTTCACGGTTGGCGATTTTTCCTCTTCGTTATGTTTGTTAAGCAAGTTAAGTTTTTAATGCACATTTTTGTCAAGCTCGAGTTCTGATGATGGGATCCATAAGGAATCGAGGGAACTCCTCAAATATTAAAGGCATGCGTATAGAGATTTTTGTATTTACATCAGAAAATTAAGCATTTTCATTAAAAACTGTCGCATTTGATGAAGTGGAACTGCTGATGATGATCAGAACAGAACTCTTCAACGACGCATAGTTCACGTTTGGCGATTTTTCCTCTTCGTTTCGGACCGGACCCGGACTCGGACCCGGGCTCGGACCCGGACTCGGACCCGGACTCAGACCCGGACTCGGACCCGGACCTTGACCCGGAAAACCACTATGATACCTTAACTAAATAAACCACTATGATTACCTACCATAAAATGTGTAAGTATATAAGTATGATGATGCCAATCTTACTAGCCCCTCCCGCTTAAACCCCCGTACACCGCACCGCATGCGCCGTTAAGTGGGTTAGGTTAGGTTTGAACTGCGATCCTCACAGAACCGAACTGCTATCAGAGAAGTGGGTTAGGTTAGGCTAGAACTACGACCCTTACAGAAGCGAAATGCTAGTAGAAAAGTGGGTGGTTTTACCTCCTTTTCTACATAGTATACCTATACCATCTACAATAATCTTTCACCGGCCCCCATAGAAGTCGGTTTTTTTTTTCTTAAAAATTATTTTCTATGTACGTTCACCGATTACTCCGACATCCGTAGTCCGATTTGAGTAATTCTTTTTTTGTTTGAAAGGAGCTACCTCCGAGTTGGTCCCATTTTAATTTGGTTCTGTTCTGATGATGGGATCCATGAGGAATTGAGGGAACTCCTCAATTTTTAAAGGCACATGTATGGTGATTTGGGTGTTTTCTTAAGCAACTCGAGCATTTTCTCCCGAAAATCACCACTTTGATGAAGTGGACCTGATGATGATGATTGTTTTGATGATAATGATGATGATTTTTTAAATGTAGTTTCAGCGATTACTCCGGCCCGGCACCTGTGATCCGATTTGAGTAATTCTTTTTTTGTTTGGAAGGAGTTACCTCCAAGGTGTTTCCGTATTATTTTTGGCTCTGGTCTGATGATGGAATCCATGAGGAATTGAGGGAACTCCTCAGTTTTTAAAGGCACGTGTAAAGTGATTTCGGTGTTTTCTAAAGTAACTCGAGCATTTGCTTCCGAAAACCGCCAATTTGATGTAGTGCAAGTGTAGCCTTACCACAAGTTTGACATTGACATATTCGCTAAGTTAGCGACGCTAACGTCTTCCTAACTTACTTTCTATGCATCTCGCTCGCACTAATATGCCAGTACGAGCGAGATGCAAAGAAAGTAAGTTACACACGCTAGCGAATAAATCAATGTCAAACTCTTGGTAAGCTGGTAAGGCTACTGATCGGGGTTTAGGGTTAGGAGTTAAGGGGTTGGGGAATGGCGGTTGAAGGGCTGCTGGTTCGAGGGGTTCATGGATCAGGGGTTGATGCGTTGTGAGGTAGAGTGAGCGGGGGGTTGAGGGATTGGGCCAGTGGTGGGGCGGAGGATGGATTTAGGGTAGTGACAGGAATTATAATTTCCCAGACGGACTCGAGAAAATTCCCGATCACATATTTATTAAAGTAGGTACACGAATTTAGTGTTAATCATGATGTTGTTTTTCATTCATGCGTCGCACTCTTAACAATGCGTTAAAACTAAAAATGGAAAAATAAAAACTTTTTGCAAAAAAAAGAAAACCGACTTCAAAAAGGATGAAATAAAATATTATCCTTTTTAAGTCTATGCGTTACCAACTGATATGTTTGAAGTCGGTGCCAAGCCAAGTAGTAACAATACCCGTCAAAAATAATCAGCTTTATGACTATAAATCCCATTAGAACTGTACTAATAACTATTATAAATGTGTAAGTAATTCTGTTTGCCTCTTTGTCGCCTTTTCATGGCTAAACAACTGAACCGTTTTAGGTGAAATTTGGCAAGAACGTAAATTCCTTGAATTGTTTTATATTTTGAAATGTAGTCCTCTGAATAAGGGACGGACGGGAAATAACTCAGTCCCAATCCCACGCTTGCGTGCCGACAAACATGGTACTGTACCATGAAGGTTTGATCGTGTGTTCTGAGGTGTGTTCTTAGGTACAGTCGACGTCAAATATATGTTTATACTTTTGCACCTTACTCCTTTGTAATAAGACGAAAAGTGTAAAGATATTTTTAACGTCGACTGTATCTACAGAAAGTATGTTCGTTGTCGTCGTGTAAGGCAATCCAACGTACATCCTTATCGAATCGCACCAAAATCATGGTATGCTTCAAAAGTTGGCTTGGCACCGACTTCAAACATATCAGTTGGTAACGCATAGACTTAAAAAGGATAATATTTTATTTCATCCTTTTTGAAGTCGGTTTTCTTTTTTTGCAAAAAGTTTTTATATAACAACGTATTTCAATAAGTACAAAAAATCTACAAATCTTTACGTACGAAGTTAGAGTTTGGCTAGCCAAAAATTGTTGACAGATATTTCGTTGTTGTATCACCAATTGTCTATGATTTAAAAAAAAGCTAAAAGTGAGTTGTCAATTTATGTCATTCATTCAAATTGTTTGCGGTTTATAAGGGGTTTATTGTAAATAATATTAATAATTTCTATACTGAGTGATGTTCGCAAACTATTATTTAAGCTCGTAAATAATTACGACAATGTGCGAAGTCGACGTGTAGCGTTGTATAACGAAAAACTGCAATGTTTACAACTCCTAACCAAATGTAAACAAATTAGGAGGTTGGTGCTCTATAAATATTTTGATACTTTAAGTACTAGTTCTAACATTTGCCTATTACTTTGATTAAGTACGTGAATTTATTAATGCCTGAATCTCATAAATAGGACAAGTGTTTAAAAAAACGGATAAAAGTTCTGAAAAATATCTATAAAATCTAAATATTGGAACGTAAACATATGTGTATGTTGTTGACTGTACTTTAAATAGTGGTAGAAATTATGTAAGCTGACTTTGAGTGCACGTAAACTTTTATTTAGCTTATTTCCATAGGTACCTTACTTGTGCACAGAATACCAAAAATATTATCTAGTATCAAAACTATAATTCCTACTAAGCAAAGTGTGACCAGCCCAAGATTTTTTGAATTTCCCGCCAATAATTTAGGTAAAATTTCAGTAGCCAGACTTTTTTTCTAACTAATAGCACAAGTTATTTAACCATACTTCTCCTAAAAGACTCATTCCATTTCGTCTATTTATAGAGATCTCAGTCCAATACGAAGAAATATCGAAAGTTGTCAATCTGTCACGTGCACTACCTTATCGCTTTGAATGAGTTTGCAGATAAAGCGAGCAAAGCGACCACACGACGCGATATATCATCCGGCACCCGTCTAACAGATAAATCGTGTCCGGTTTTAATGCACCCGGAATTCAGTATCTGATAAATTTATGTCCCACAGAAATTGATTGCTATGAAATTCGAATGTCTGAAAAACTGTTCAATTTTGTCGGTGGATACAAGCATGGAGCTATTGTGATGTTTTTCAGGAGCAAATTGTTTATGCATATTCTTAAGTGAAAAAGTTCAATTTATTGGGATAAATATTCCATACGCATATTTTGTAATGCCAAAATTGTAAGGTATTATTGCAGGATAATTCCGAAAATGAACACTAAATAATTAATTATAATTAAAAGGTTTTTCAGAATTAGCCGACATTCAAAAGTACCTATTCGGTTTTACGTTTTACCCGAACATACCTTACAAGTTTTACTAATTTTATTAAATCTACTGACAATAATTGATATTAGGACGAAAACATAATTAAAGCAATGAAGTTCTGCGTGCTATCGGGTTTTTTTATGCAAAAATTGTCGTTATTCATTTCAAAATCCGCTTGAACAGCCATCTGCATCTTGGCAGCATTTCAAGTACATCTTGCGGCCTCGGCCTCTAATGTCATACGGAAATGCTTTGCGGTGCTTTTCGGCAATTTAAAACGTAGGTACTACGTTATTGGGGCTCGTTCATAAACTGTTCGCTATCGAAGATTGGGTGGAGGCCAAACGATGCTCGCATTACTAAGGTTTCACTCACGTTTCACTAAAGAAGGGTTCTTAATATTTAAATATATCTACATTTTACAAACAGAGTATCTTCAATTTCTCAATACGCGCCTCTACGAATTTAAGTCTTCGTACAATCATTAGGTCAGGAAATGAATGCTCAAAAAACGTTGTAGAGGGAAATGCTAGGAACACAATTTTTCACTCCGTAACTTTGTTTGGACTAGTTAGGAGGTGAACATATCTAAAGTCCCCGGCTGTAGCCCCGGTGCTGGGGGGTAGAGGGGGTTATATGGGAGGGGGGTATATATAGGTATATAAGGTTGATTTTTTCGGTTTTTCATTGATATCTTGGAAACTTTGCGTCTTAGCGACATGACTACTAAGACAAACCGAAAGCTGATAATATTAGTTACAAGTTTTATCTTGTCAAGTTTTTCGATATCTTGAATAGTTTTTGAGATACCGGCTCTTGAAAGTTTTTTTAGGGGTTTTAATTTTATCTTGATATCTACATCAGTGAAGCTGTTAGGCCATGTTTGGTATCATTTTCGTATAAATCGGGGGTGCTGAATTCATGTTTGGTATCACATTGACACAATTCCTAAGAAAAAACATATAAACTTTAAACAAATACCTTTTTTTTTAAATTCCTCTATAAAGAATATTTATTTGGACGAAAAAATCTTCAACGTGATTTTGATACATAGCTGTATCATATTTTAACATTGGACTTCTGGGCCATTAAACTCTATAAAAAAAACGTAGGTATATTTGATTAATATTTTGATTAACTTACACTACGATGCAGGCAGACGTAACACGTACTCGTATTATCTACGCAGGTTTATACTCCCAGACATTCAACGACCTTCACAAATAACAATTGCACCAACTTTGTCATCGATTTGAATTCATCTCTATTCTTTAGTATTTCAGCATACATATCCAGACTGGAATTAGCTCAGCGCTAATGAAAGACGATACATCACAGAACCCATTCAGCCCCATTCATTCGACACTGAAGCATCGGCGCACTTTGACTGCCTTGCGTGATTGAACCAAATGAGAATACTATCATATCTCAAAGGAGCTTTGTGCTGATTATTAGGTCTGCTTTCTTTGTATGTACGATTTGTGGTTAAATTACAAATTGAATGTACTTGGATATATATATATATGTGTGTGTGTTATATTATACGTCTGATGTTGTGAAGAGGGTGGTTGGCGGCAACATACAGGGGGCCGATTTTTGAATTTTGATCGCTTGATTTCGTCACTCGAAAATCGGTGGAAAACCGCGAAATGCTAATTTTTGAAATACGAGCGATCGAAATTTGGAATCTAGTGGTATTGGCCACTCGATTTAAATTATATTAGTAGAATTTAAACGCCTAGTAGTGGAGATATCATTTAACGAAATACAATGAAATCGAGTGCTCGAATTTCAAAAATCGGCCCCCAGTGCGTGACCCATATGGCTTATGATCGCACACTGTGGAGACGGGGCATACATGGTCGCAATCCTCAGCAATGAGGGACCGAGGAAGAAGATATACACCGTGTTTTTTTTGATTTCCGTTAATTTCAAGGGTGCATTCCTGAGCTTAAATCAAGTAACTTTCTCAAAGACATCGATATTATAATTAACTCCATTTCGGAGATAATCAATAATTTTTTTTTTTCCTATAAGGCCTCTACAAGCGTGTACACTTGCCTTAGGGCTGGTTTACATATTGGTTAGTGTTAAGAATGAGTTCATACATTTGCTACTAAACTTAAGTACAATCTCGGTCGATCGATGTTCGAAATGACATTGATATGTCACAGATTTCAATTGTTTGGTTGAGTTAAATGTAATGCCCGTGTTACAACAACGCTATATGCTACATTTAATTACTTTTTTAAGTATTTTTTTTGAAAAAAAAAAACAAAAAACATTTTCAAAATTATTTTCAAAATTAACTATGCCATTTAGTTATCTTAAACGTACTTAACCATACACCGAAGTTAACGGAATTCAATAAAAACACGGTGTATATTTTGAGGATAATTCGTCTATAATTTACAAGTTAAAGAACGACCACATAAGAATTGTTTTTCTATTCTATTTGTCAATTACCTCTCGAATGCCGGAACGTGGATCCGCGCAGAAAGTATTGAATTAGAGTTCAATACCTACTTACCGTGGATCCGCGTTCCGGCATTCGGGAGATGACTGCCAGTAGTGCCAGTGATATTTAAATCTAAGTACCTACGTTATTTCATATGCGGCGCGTGGGGCGAGCCGGCGCTTTTCTATCGGATAGCAGCGTTAAAACGAGGCGAAGTTGAGTTTTGCGAAGACAGACCCGAGATGAACGCTTGCTGTCTGCTTGCCCGCCATCATGCGTACTACTTACCACTCTGTTGATAATTCGCTTACTTTCGTTCATCTATTTTTCGATTTTTACACTTGGCTAAGATCTGCTACAAAATAATGAAAGAAAAAATATTTTCTCACGAAAACATTTTATTTAAAATTTCAGCAAAGAGAACACACGAAAATTATGAAAATAATTGAATACAGACATTGAATCAACAGTTTTTAAAATTCATTGAACATGTAATTTTACATAACATAGAATCAGCGATATAATATAATTTTGCTACAGCATGTTGGTAGACTGTGTATAAAACAAAATTGTACCCGTAACCAAAGTTTTAGCGGTTTCAATATTAAATATCTCTAAGCGCCACTTGCACCATTCCACTAACCTGGGTTAACCGGTTAAACCTGGAGTTACCATAGTTACCAGTACAAATTAACCGCATAACCACGGGTTTGCGGGATGGTGCAAGTGAGCCTAACAAACACCTGGTTTCTATATCCCAGACACTAAAAGGACGGTTCAATTGACAAAATAAGTACTTGCAGCAAAACTATTAAGTGGCGAGTCAGGCCATAATGCCATCATCTCTTTCACTCTTGGTCGGTCTTAACAAGGGTAAAGGAGATAACATTATGATCTCAGTCGCCAATTAGTATCGCGGCAAGTATACACAGACTTCCTCCTTTTGTTACACTTTTGGACAAATCGGGAAACGAATTATCATTTATCATTTTGGTATCACTTGCACCATTCCACTAACCCAGGGTTAACCGGTTAAACCTGGAGTTACCATGGTTAACAGTATAATTTGACTTTAACGGTTTAACCGCTTAACCCCGGGTTAGTGGGATGGTGACAGTTATACTTAGAACACTGGGATTAATTAGTAATCACTATACAGTCTACATGTTGTCGCTAGCTCCGTACTCCTTGCACAGCTTGGCGACGTGGTGGCTGGCCACCGCGGCGCGGCGCGACAGTGTGGCCACGTCGTCGCCCGTCGCCGGCCGCACGCTGAACGCTTGCAGGCGACATGTGCCCGCCATCATGCGCCCTACCACTCTGTAGACAAATAGGTTTTTTTTATAAACAAAGATAATTTATGAATGAATTATGAATTATTTTTGATTTATGAATGTCTGGTAGAATCGAATTTAAACTGTTGTGAGACATACTAAACTGCAAAACGTAATTCAAGACCAAAAAAAGTAAGAAATGTTGCCACTTTTTTACTAGCGCGTCTTGTATTTATGTACAAATAAATAAATAAAAGTACTTTTTTAAATAGTAGGAGTATAATTACTAATGAATAAATTATCTTTTCACGCCACTGTTCGGAAATGTGGCAATAGATGGTCTAAAACCAAACTGGAAAGTAAGCAATAGCTGTAGCACCTGAAGCACCACTACTACAATGTTTCATTGTTGTCATCATCTGTCATTGGTGACAGTTCGCTACAGCAATGAGTATCATTTAAATCATAAAAATCAATAAAAGGTCTTTTTTTGCGCAACTTTTTCCTTCAAAAATAAAATTAGGTTATTTATAGCACCAATTTCTTGTTTAAAAAAAAAGAAATATCAAAACCATTCACTTCATTTTTTTTTAACAATTATCCATTCAGTTCACGCTTAAGGCGTTTTTTACTTTTGTAGCTGTTTGTGGTTTTATTAGCAAAAACGCTTCTAATTTTAGAGTCGGTTTGAAGCAAATAACAGAAAAACGCCTCTTAAAAGTGGTAAAAAAAGTAAAAAAAGGCGGGATCTGAAAATACCTACTGAATTGGATAGTGTAAATTATGTTTGACTAAAAAATATAAGAAACGCGTATCTACGCTCGCTATAAAAATGAGTTCTTCTAGTGAAGAAAATGATATTCTTACGCCTACCGAAATTCAAGAGACAGTACAGGCAGTGGCTAGTAATTTGCTACCAGAGAAATCGCGGGCTAGTACTTATAGTTATGCAAATGTTTTCTTATTTCCTCGCAGTAGTCGTGAAAAGCACTATGTAATGCCTCGGCCGGAAACGCTAAAGATGGACTCGTATTATTCGAGGGCCTCCACTAACGTGTCGGCCCTCGAACTCACTCGTCCATCTTTTGGCGATTTTCCGTCCTCTCCTACAATGTACTATAGCGTGATTATTTATCAAAAGGAATTTACAATTTTAGAAACAAATTATTGCAATGGCAACATTGTCTCACTTTGTTTGGTCTTGAATTACGTTTTGCAGTATAACATTAAATAATTCTTATTTTTAGTCACTCGCGCGACATGTTTCGGAGAGCCTAGGTCTCCTTTCTCAAGTACTACAAGTGAATCTAAACCGTAAAATTATTCAATGTCTAGTAGATTGACTTTCGGTCAAAAGTATCCCATCAAAAACATTACATGTAAAAAAATGCAAGTCTCGCAATGCAATTCTTCTACTACAAAAAAGTTTTGAGATGTAATGTGAAACCAAGTCGGTTATTTTAGTCAGTGCCAGGGGGTGTTAAACCGTATTAATAAGATATCTTTAATTTTTAATACGTATAGTGACTGATGAATGAATAAAAAAGTATTTTTTATAGTAAAATAATTATTATTTTTCAATCTTTAATCAAAATAGAGTCGGAGTAGAGAGGTAGTTCGCGCCCCTTTTCATTAATTATCATTCACATTCATCCATATCGCTCACTCTTTCTTTCATAAATATAATATTCGACCTCATTATTCATATCACCCGCCTTTTTGCCGACCTTTTTAACCGCTAATAAAAAAGCAATAGAATTTAAAATATGACATTGCTGTCATTGAAAAATAATACGTCAATCAACATAAAAAATATATTTCGCGTGTAAAAATATAAAAGTGGAATAAGGAGAAGAAGTAACGAATCATAAAGGCCCCAGTACACAGTGGTGAAGGATGGGCCATGCCACGCCCTCGTCATTGGATTGTGTACAGAGGGCTATGGTATACAATGGCGGACGACTGGCCGTCAGTTGTCAGTCATGGTGGGCAATCGGGGAGTTGTTGTTTGGCACACTTCAAAGGAATCGTGGCGTACCGATACCGTGACAGCCGGCGTATTATGGAAAGCTTTATCCACGTGATAAAATAACTGTCACTTTTTAACACCGTGGGATAGAAAGTGACGGACACCGTTTTATCACGCTGTCACGTAGACAAGAACGATCATCATATCCGTACTGGTGTGGTGTTCACACACACAGTCGCCATTGTTTGTTTAGTTTAACGATAGCTTGAATTTTTGACCGCTTGATTAAATGTTGATAGCCCTAAATGTCATTATCGTGGAGCAATGAAGAGACTTTTCAGTTTATAGATTTGTATGAATCAAAGCCTGCAATTTTGTCTTTTTTTTTTTTGATGCACCTTTGTGTGAACATCTACGTGGTATAGGCCTACAGTTGCGCATTGCAAAGCATGGCTTGGCATGGACCATCCTTGACCACTGTGTACTGGAGCCTTTACTAGAATTGAATTAGACTTTAATAGAATTGAAAAGGAGTGGTCAATACCATTCGATTGCCAATTTCTATCGCTCGTATTTCAAAAATTTGCATTTCGCCGTTTTCCGCCGATTTTCGAGTGACGAAATCGAGCGCTCTGAATTCAAAAATCGGCATCGGGTGTTAATTATGTAACAAAATCTAAATAGATACATTTGGCTTTTAATGCTTCCACATTTTATGAATTTTCAAAACAAATTAGCTCCTTAATCCGAACGAAGTTCGTGAAAATCTGCACATATACCTATACATAATATACACGAAGTAGGTAGGCACGTGAGAATCGTATGAGCTCCGTAACTCGGTATCGACTAACCAATGTTATCCAGTTCATTGAGACGAATACGCCCAAAGCGCCTAAAAATGCACCGTACATTTCTAAATAGCACACATATCGATGTTGTTCAACAAATTGATCAAACTGCGATTAGAATCAGATTGAGCACACATGTGAATTTTGAATAAATGCATACAACTGACATTTTCAATGGTAGGTAGAGTACCATACCTGGTATCCAAATAAATGTAATTACTTATTTCAGTACAATGAAGTTTGTCAAAATTGATGTGCGAAAATTCATGATATTTATTCTGCTATTCAATTCAGTGCTTACTTTTGTACCAACGCAAACGCAATTTTCTTAACTCACAGAGGACCAAGTTTGAAAAGGACTTTAACAAATAAAATTAGAAACCGGTACAAGTCAGAGTCACAAGTAAAACTTCTTTGTGCATAAAGCACTGTCACTATGCAGTGGTCTTTTAATCTGTGTGCTGTGGCGAGTTCGGAATCTGGGTGGTTATTTCTACAGCTTAGCGAGCACTCGCCTTGGATATTTACTACTCGTAGTATTTAAAAAAGGCTTTTAGCGATGATTTATAGCAAAAAAAAAGATTACACTAGCCAGTCCCCAGGGGCCAGCCAAGAGTCCCCGTTACTTTGCTTAAAGATGACAAAATTAGGGTGTATTCCTATTTGTCCCCACCTCACGTTACCGCCGCCATACAAGAGGTGGAAATAGGTGGGAATGATTCATAATATGAATGCACCTATTCCCATCTGTGCCCGGCGGGGACAGACAGATATATCGAAATTGGAAACTGTATAGAGACCGTACGCGTTGGAAGGTTTGCCCTAGATGAAAACTTAAATGTAATACTAGCTAGATATACCGTTTACTGATGTTTCATTCCATTAACCAAGTGGGACATAGTACCTATACTCATTCTTTCTTGCGCGTTAGTGGGGTCTTCCATCTCGTGGTATAAACCTTTACATCGATACTTTGCGCGGATAAACAGAGGCTCTTATTCTGTTGTCACCTACTTGTGGGCTATGCGCAATTGGGTTCCGTAGGGGACACAATGAAATCTCTTGAGGAAACTAATGTACCCTCTAATATTTTTTTCACGCCACTGTTCGGAAATGTGGCAATAGATGGTCTAAAACCAAACTGGAAAGTAAGCAATAGCTGTAGCACCTGAAGCACCACTACTACAATGTTTCATTGTTGTCATCATCTGTCATTGGTGACAGTTCGCTACAGCAATGAGTATCATTTAAATCATAAAAATCAATAAAAGGTCTTTTTTTGCGCAACTTTTTCCTTCAAAAATAAAATTAGGTTATTTATAGCACCAATTTCTTGTTTAAAAAAAAAGAAATATCAAAACCATTCACTTCATTTTTTTTTAACAATTATCCATTCAGTTCACGCTTAAGGCGTTTTTTACTTTTGTAGCTGTTTGTGGTTTTATTAGCAAAAGCGCTTCTAATTTTAGAGTCGGTTTGAAGCAAATAACAGAAAAACGCCTCTTAAAAGTGGTAAAAAAAGTAAAAAAAGGCGGGATCTGAAAATACCTACTGAATTGGATAGTGTAAATTATGTTTGACTAAAAAATATAAGAAACGCGTATCTACGCTCGCTATAAAAATGAGTTCTTCTAGTGAAGAAAATGATATTCTTACGCCTACCGAAATTCAAGAGACAGTACAGGCAGTGGCTAGTAATTTGCTACCAGAGAAATCGCGGGCTAGTACTTATAGTTATGCAAATGTTTTCTTATTTCCTCGCAGTAGTCGTGAAAAGCACTATGTAATGCCTCGGCCGGAAACGCTAAAGATGGACTCGTATTATTCGAGGGCCTCCACTAACGTGTCGGCCCTCGAACTCACTCGTCCATCTTTTGGCGATTTTCCGTCCTCTCCTACAATGTACTATAGTTCGAGGCGAATATTCGGCTTTCAATCAGAATGCCGTGAGGATTGGAAGTAGGTCAGTGAAATATGACTCACTGCCCAAATGAAATGAGCTGCGGCAATTGCGTCGGCCTGGGGTGTTGACAGTGCTAGGATTTGCTGATATTGCGATGCAACTCAATTCAGGCCGACACGCGAAGATTTATGGGGTAAAGTTCCCTATCCAAAGAATACTAAGGCTTTTGGCGCCGTTCAGTACCTGCACTGACATCAATCTATGAGCCTCGCAAACACCCATGCCTCCGCCATTTGAAAAAAAAAACCAAAACTAAGTACATAGACAAAAAAAACATAGTAAAAATTATAAAACTGTTTATAAAATTTCACCAGAATCGGATAATGGTCGTATTGCGATATAATGACACTGTATCTTTCAATCGCGTAGTGTTTTTGACTATATTTTACTATACAAGCTGTACAGATGTAGTGCATAATTATTTTCCATCGTATTTTCACGGAAACGTACGAACGCGTCTTGCTATTTCAGCCAGTCTCGGTACAAATGAACTGAGGTTGACTGACGTAGCTCAACTAATACGAACGTTTCCGAGAAAATACGATGGAAAACAATTATGCACTACATCTGTATTAGGGTTTAGCACCATAACTTACCTGACAGTACACGGAGGCTTAAGCTCTGGCAGCAGAAAGTCGATTTCGTAGTAAACCACCTGCATGGCCGGTCCGTTATCATCTCTTATCACCAAATTTTTTGAGCAAGATGTTCCTGGCTGGATGCTCACGCATTTTGCTGAAAACATCAGAGTATTAGAACGTATAGGTATCGTATCAATGGCAAATAAAAAGCGGAAACGTAGTAACCGCCAAAATGCAAACTTTACACGAGAGCCTTTACTGCAGGTTTGGAAAATATGTATAAATTTTATGATTGTTTCTAGTGTCATACTCAAAACATTATAAAATGACTGAATGATCAGAATTATCTTGCTCTAACTTTATGCCATTTACTAATTGACTTTTTGCGGACGATCTCTCATCATTTTAATGGAAATGTAAGGCAATATTCAGCAAGTTAACGATACCTACTTCAACAAATTTTATTTCGTCGTAATATTAATGTAATTGTAGAAACGGCTCTACCTCCGCACTAGACACATCCTTTTTAATTAATTTATAGAGTTACAGAGAGTGAGCACAAGTAGATATCCTAAATTTAGCGCGTTACCCGTAATTGTTACCCTTTGAAGAGTGTTCTGCGAAAAGCCTACAATAATGCTTTAATGTATTAATAGATATTCTGTTCGCGAACTTTTACTAACAAGATCGGCTACATCAGCCACTTGCGAGCACACCAACGACAGCAACGGAGTTGACAGCAGTCGCCGTGGCCGAAGTCGGCCGTGGAGTTATTATTATTATTATGTATCTCCTTTTGGATATCACGGGCCTATAATCCCGGTTTTTTGATAGGCTTGCGTGGGGACACAGATCCAACACGTAGAGGCCCCTTGGAGAGCTTTAATGTCATGTAGAACGCCTGCTGGAACCCGTTCACAGGTGCAACAATAGACACCCATGAACCGGTCTCAGCAGGCATTGGGACTATTGTAGCAAAAGTGAATAGTATACCGGTCTATGGATTGAAGTTTGGGTGGACTATGAGACTGGGCTATTAATTGGCCTGATGACAGTAACAAAGAATCATGGAAATAATGGTTTCAAAGAAACGTATATGTTAATATGATTCTAAAATATGGCCCAATCTCAGTATAAACTGAAGGATTATTAGTATATTCAATAAAATAAAAGAGGCGACGTAAGAGTTGACGTCATCAATGCATGACATATTTCTTAGAGCAACATAGACAACCTCATTGACTGTAATCCATTACGTACTCGCCAAAGAGTTTGGAGGTTCAAAAAAAATATTGTTTCGCCACTAAACATTTATTACGTCCAAAAAATATTATTACACGATATAAAGTAAATATTTATTTGATATTATATATAAATAAAATGCTAAATAATACGATATTTCCCCAAAAAACTTTTTTAATTATTTGGCTGAACGGAACTATCATTGCCATGTTGGTTGTCGTAACTAGAAAAAATTAAAAATTAAAAAGTAAATACGGGGCTCGGTGATTTTCACTCAAAATTTACATGTATCTAAATAATTCATCTTAAATTGCAACCGTGTGAGAGTCTTTGTATAAAATGACTTATTGTGAACAATTTTTGTAATGTATTTATCATCCCTAATCGTAATATATGGTGCTAAATTAACAATATCATTCGGATTCAAGGGAAATTCGTAACTGTAAGTATGTAAGCAATGTCTACCACCATAATTTATGACGTCACAAATGGCGTGCGAGGCGTTTTCGCGCGAGGTTTAAACTGGCTATAATAAAATGCAATTATTTATGTTAAATCTTATGAGTATAGCTGAAATATTGTGTTTTTCGGAACCAATACAAGTGTACCGACAATATTAAAAGGTATTTCAAAATTTGTCATCAGGCCAATTGTAAAGAGTTCGGACACCTGCCATAACAATGCTAACACACGTTATCGAGGCAGGTGGTGACTTGCTGCTGACTAGATGGGCCCCTGAAACTGCCGTCGTGAAGACGACCAGGGGCAACATCGGTGTGAGCGGCTCAGGGGTGTCGAGAGGTGTGCGCCACTTTCTACCCAGTGGCTGTTACCAGCCACTGTGCCAACTCGCGTCTTATGCATCTTTCACTTCCACCCCTGGAGCATATAGCTCTAGCGACTCCTCTCTGGACGGCCAATTAAGGCAAGCCAGAGCTGAGAGTCCTGCGGGTCCCCTTGGGGTCCACTCCGACCGACGAAGACACGCCGGAGACGGAGACCCTGACCGACTCTCGGGAGCACTCGGGTCCGTGGGGTCGTTACTCCCCAACAGCTCGCCACAAGCTGCCCTGCGGGCTTATTATTATTATTATTAGATATTCTATTTCAATGTAGTAAACCAATTCTCAAATAGTCCTTTATCTCACGTAATTTGAGTAGGAGATTATGGGACAAGTATCGAGTAAGATATGTACTTAATGAAATACAATATTATGAACGAATGTAGTCTATTCAGGTTTCAGACGGCCTACCGCGAACACCAAACTTCGCAAAAGCGCATCTGTCTGTTACTCTAATTACGCTTTAATTGTAATAAAAGAGAAAGATTCCCGCAATTTGCCAAGTTAGGTGTTCGCGGTAGACCCTCAGATACAGTCGAGTTGGGTTATTTGTAAACATACTACGTGCTATTCGGGCTTTGAAAACGATGAGTACGTACAGGTTTTACGGCCGGATATAAGGTGGATGTCTAGGGATGGGATGCCGATTATCAGCCAAAAGATGGCGTCACTGTGCACGAATTGTGGATTTTCACTATTTCTCCCAAAATACAAAGTTTCATAAGATGTGTTGATATGTGCGAAAACTATAAAAAATACTACATCTAAATCGAGACATGTTCAACTCAACATTGTCTCATTTCGTTATTATCGGAATCCAACTGCAAAATATTGCAATTTCTTGCATTCACGCACACTTACGTACTTAAAGTCACCTTAAAGTCAGTGTCAAATGTCAGCAGATTCGTAATGTTACAGTAAAGTAACCTAGAGGGCGCAGCGGATGAAATGTTTATTGTTGAAAAAAGATTGGAAATTAAATAATAAATTCTTGTTTGAGCAACGATTAAGAATTACATGGCATTCAGAAGCAACTAATGTTTTCGACCATCAACTGTCATGTGCTCGTGGCACCCGTAGCCTCTATTTTGAAAAAAATCAGATTGTAGCTAAGATACATGGTTCAAACCCCGACAATGCCAATTTTTTTTTTTTATAATTTTAGCATTCTCTTTTGAATTATTTTAAGCGTATGTTATTCTTCGAAACTAAACTTACGTGAGTAAAACATTTTCAGTATTTTAATTATTTTTTAATAATATTATGGGAAGATTTATAAAAGTATTTTTATTTTCCGGTTTTCAAAGGATATAAATAATGATTAAAATAATTTTAAAAAAGTCATGCATGAGGCTAATTAGGATCGCGGAATAGGTACATAAGAAGTCAACTATCGACGAAGTATAGCTGGTCAAGCAGATCTTGTCAGTAGAAAAAGGCGGCAAATTTGAAAAATGTAGGCGCGAAGGGATATCGTTCATAGAACATTTGGATTTCGCGCCTTTTTTTACTGACAAGATTTGCTTGACCAGGTATAAAATAAAAGTTTCCAAAATTTTATTGAAATGATATACCTACATGAAATAATCAAATACAATACATTTACTTCAAATAACTTTTAAAATAAGGCATGTAAAATTACCAAAAAGATGAAATAAAATAAATAAATAAATACAAAAAGAAATGAGTCTTTGTTCGCGGTTTGAACCCTGTCATGCTGTTCAACTTGTTAGACTTATACTCAATACTTAGCTAAAAGCCACTAGACCATTTGACCATAGTAGACCCGGGCGAAAAATGCCTTCTTATTTAAGTAACCCATTACTGTCAAAAATATCAAGTTTGAATTGATTTGAAATATAAGTTTTCATTGTCGACTTATTGACATCCAAACGTTGCGAGCATGTTGTACTTTAAAACATTTGGCAACGTCGCACGGGGAAATCTTCTGAAAATGTATGTCCTTTTATATTTTGATATTTATGGATATATGAGGATTCTTCTACTTATGTTGCAAATTGATTAAATTATCGAGAGAAAAATGCTAATGCAAAGAAAACAAGAAATATCGGTTTCATTTCTCATGCTATTGATTCGGTTAAATTGTGTTCTAATGTATGGGGAAGACAAACTAATTATAGCCAGCCTTTTATGAATGTAGTATGATACCTTAGGGTATGGTGCTTTACGCAAACTAGCGTCCCTTCCCCTCCCCCTGACGCAACCCCCCCTTTTTGCATGAAATATGTCCCGGTTCACAGTTTTTTACATTTTTTGAGGAAAGTATATATTTTAGGAAAAAAGTGTCAATGAAAGAAATAATCCTTAATAAATTCTTAATAAAAAAAGGTTATTTTCATTTTTTTACATGATGCACCATATTCATGTATTAGCTTGTTAAAATTTGAAATAACATAGTTTTTACTTAGGATTCGAAACTCATTTATTATACACGGTGTAACACGAGGAAATCGAATAATTTTGACAGCATATTCCTGATCATATTTAGAGACAAAAATGTCCTATAAACTTTTTTGAAATGCGGCTAGTTTCAGAGTTAATACCAATTTAAAAAAAAACAAGTTTCTATTGTTACATAGTTCAAAACGCCTTTTTGATGGCGATGTTGTTACTATGGGATTTAGTCTAAATATCCTTATTGATATGTCAAAAAGTGACAATTAAGTAACACGTTGCAAAAACTATGTTTTACGAAAAAAAAGTAAAAATCCATGTTAACTGACAAGTTTACCAATAACATTTACTTTTTATGTACATACATATATATATTCAAAAAATTAAAAAAAGCGGCCAAGTGCGAGTCGGACTCGCGTTCCAAGGGTTCCGTATATTACACAATTTTTAACAATGTATTTTTTATTTTATTTATTTAGATATTTAATTCAGGGAACAAGGCCCATATTACAAATACCTTACAGACTAACATACATATGTATTTTATAAACTTAAAACTAAACATTATTTATGCGAAACGTGAGTGAAATCTTTAAAAAATCCGTAGGAGTCGGATCAAAAACTGTAATTAAGTCCGACTCACGCTTGACTGTACATTTCTAATAGGTTTTCCTGACATCTATAGGTATAGACCTATTTTACGTATTTTTTCAAAATTTTAAACCTAGTAGTTTCGAAGATAAAGGGGGGGGGATAGTCATTTTTTGCCTATTTTCTTGAATAACTTCTAAACTGTTTATTCGAAAATTATAAAAAATATATATTTGAGATCCTTACAATAAGCTCTTTCATTTGATATGTAACATGATATAGTTTGAAAATTTTTATTTTAGAATTTTTTCATTTACCCCCCCAAAAGTGGCCCCCATGTTTAAAATTCATTTGTTTACAAGCTTACATATGTGTATCAGATTTCAACTTGATTGGTCCAGTAGTTCCGGAGAAAATCGGCTGTGACAAACGGACAGACAGACAGACAGACGCACGAGTGATCCTATAAGGGTTCCGTTTTTTCCTTTTGAGGTAAGGAACCCTAAAAACAATAAAAAAAATTGTTTTCGGTGAAATTGACCTAAACTCATACATACATTTTTTCCTTCTTTTGACCTCAGAAATAAAATCTTTCGCATTTCTTGAGGACACCTTGTATAATAAGTGTTATAAAATGAATATAACCTTTTTTACTAAGAATTTAATAAGGAACTATTTCTTTCATTGACACCTTTATCCTAAAATGTATACATGAGGCCAAAAAAAGGAAAAGATGTAATATGTGTTTAGGTCAATTTCGCCAAAAAAAAAATTTTTTTTTTAAATTTTATGAATGAATTTGTACATAAAAATTAAATGCTATTGGTAAACTTGTCACTTACTATGGTTTTTTTTCGTAAAACTTAGTTTTTGCAAAATGTTACTTGT
Source organism: Cydia fagiglandana (assembly GCF_963556715.1). Classification (NCBI taxonomy): domain Eukaryota; kingdom Metazoa; phylum Arthropoda; class Insecta; order Lepidoptera; family Tortricidae; genus Cydia; species Cydia fagiglandana. The sequence goes on from NC_085944.1 coordinate 16,372,040, forward strand.
CACTTTTTGACATATCAATAAGGATTTTTAGACTAAATCCCATAGTAGTAACATCGCCATCAAAAAGGCGTTTTGAACTATGTAACAATAGAAACTTGTTTTTTTGTTAATTGGTATTAACTCTGAAACTAGGCGAATTTCAAAAAGTTTATAGGACATTTTTGTCTCTAAATGTGATCAGGAATACGCTGTTAAAATTATTCGGTTTCCTCATGTTACACCGTGTATAATAAATGAGTTTCGAACCCTAAGTAAAAACTATGTTATTTCGAATTTTGACAAGCTTAACACATGAATTAGGTGCATCATATAAAAAAAATGAATATGACCTTTTTTATTAAGAATTTATTAAGGATTATTTCTTTCATTGACACTTTTTTCCTAAAATGTATAATAATAATAATAAAGCCTCTTTATTTCCATAATGAAGTACTCAATTAACATGCATAACATAATTATTAAATTTATACATTGAGCATTAAATTGTAGTCTAACCATGATTAATTAACTTAATACAAATTGTAGTTCCATGCAGAAATCAAGTTTCATTCTCTATATATAAATTACATTATTCTATCATTAATTATGTTAAAGCTGTTATTAAAAATCTAATTTTATAAATATATTAACACATTAAATTATTAAAATTATTAATTGCAAATTTTTCAATATGGACCCCTCAACGGGTAAAGGCCTCCTCCATTTTGCTCCACGCCTGTCTATCCTGTGCTTTTGTGATCCAGTCTTTGCCGGCTTTTCTTATAATTTCGTCAATCCATTTTTCTCTCGGTTTACCTCTTTTTCTTTTGTTTGCTGGTCCTTGCCAAGTAGTTATTCTCTGTGTCCATTTTTCTTTGTCCATGCGCGCTATATGGCCGGCCCATTTCCATTTAAGTTTTTTAGAGTGTTCCAAAGCATCTATTATTTTTGTGATATTTCTTATTTCAGTGTTTCTTTTTCTGTCTTTTAATCTTATATTAAGTACACTCCGTTCCATTGCTTTCTGACTTACTTGAATTTTATTTTTTATTTTTTTATTATATATCCAGGTTTGGGAGCCGTATGTTAGGCAGGGTAGTAAACAAGAGTCGATAACTTTTTTCTTGAGCTTCATAGGGAGCTTTGATTTTAGGGTTTCTTTATTGCTCCAAAATTTATTCCATGTAATGTTAACCCTTCTTTTGACCTCGTCTTCGATTCTTGTTGCGGAGAATGACACCTGTTGGCCTAAGTAAACATAGCTTTGAACGTATTCTAGTGTATTGTTGTTAACACTTATTGGTATTTTATGGTGGTTCGTCATTACTTGGGTCTTGGTAGTATTTAATTCTAAGCCGATCTCACTGCTTACTTCATTTAGGCCATTAATCATTTCTTCTAATTGAGATGCTGTTTCAGAAAAAAGTATGATGTCATCCGCAAAACGGAGATTACTGAGAAGTTTCCCATTTATATTTATTCCTTTTCTGTCCCAGTTCAGTCCTAAAATGTATACTTTCCTCAAAAAATTTAAAAAACTGTGAACCGGGACATATTTCATGCAAAAAGGGGAGGTTGCGTCAGGGGGAGGGGAAGGGACGCTAGTGTGCGTAAAGCACCATACCCTAAGGTATCATACTACATTCATAAAAGGCTGGCTATAATTATTTTTTCAAAAAGCACAATTTGACCGAATATATGAAAGAGGGTCATTGTTGTTGTAAAAGGTGTGCAGGAAATGATACGTTTCTGCACTAGAGCAGTTTAGGTTCCAATTCCAAGTACGATTTTATTATTCTTTTTACAATAAGCAATTGAAATTTGGGTATAAATGGATTTGTTATACAATTTCCATTCTGATATTTGACTCCCCATTCCATAAATAACGATACTTTTGGCCAAATTGTTAATTGAAAATACCTACTCTCAAAAATACCTACTATAAAAATGTATTTAAAAAAACACATGCATTTTACTTTCCTCGTATGCGAAATGAAAAGTAGAGTGTTTTAACTCGGGTGAAAGGCAGCATTTTTGAAAAAAACCAGGCATGTGCGAGTCGGACTCGCGCACGAAGGGTTCCGTACCATAATGCAAAAAAAAACAAAAAAAAACGGTCACCCATCCAAGTACTGACCACTTCCGACGTTGCTTAACTTTGGTTAAAAATCACGTTTGTTGTATGGGAGCCCCATTTAAATCTTTATTTTATTCTGTTTTTAGTATTTGTTGTTATAGCGGCAACAGAAATACATCATCTGTGAAAATTTCAACTGTCTAGCTATCACGGTTCGTGAGATACAGCCTGGTGACAGGCAGACGGACAGACGGACGGACAGCGAAGTCTTAGTAATAGGGTCCGTTTTACCCTTTGGGTACGGAACCCTAAAAATATCATCTACTAATGTTATTGTTATGCACAAGCAGAAGATATTATAGAATCTTGTTTATTTACAAGATGACATTTTTCTCCACATACCTACCTATATATTTTTGAGAAAAATATAGCTAGGTACTTTAGTTTTAAAATCATTGTTACAATAAATATAGGCTTTTCCAGAGAACATTTATATTTCTACCGAAACGAAAGCAGAATTCACAAGGGTTTTCGGTGGACGACCGTAACGCGAATGATTGTTTGGACTGACCTTTCTATAAATATATAAATGTATTTTATTGTGTAATAATCATAATAATTATTAAGTTATATTAAATCTGGGAATGAAATTATATCAGAAAGGAGATTCTTAAATGAGTAGGTATACTCGTAACATGCTTTGTGCATTAAATATACCTCCCTCTATTGAGTGAAAATAAAACAAAATACACAGGTAATCTGTGTTGCGGTTTTAAAATGCCATCTGTTACACCTTTGACAAATTAAAAATGATTGCTTGTCAAATGAAGTCGCCATGTTAGAATTACAACGATACTATAAGCATCACTCACACAAACAAGCAATGAGGCAAAATTTTACCAATATTCAAAGGCTTTTTTCTTAATAATTTTAATCAAAATCTAGTATTTTTTTACGTTAAGCGAAGACAGAAATATATATACTACCCAAACATTACATATACAAGTGAAGAAACCCTATATAATAGGAGCTAGGGTGCCAAGAAAGTTTGTATGAAAATCGAGCAAGGAGAACCACCAATACTTGATACAGTTACAGCAAAAAAACTTGTTTACTCTATTACTATGGTCTAAAATATTCCGAGCATTCGATTTTGATAATTCCAAACATTTTCCTAATGGTTTCGAGGCCCTGCCAAGGCCGAAGGCCGAGGTTTTGATCTTGTACAAGTTGTACAGTGGCGTTCAAAAGTGCATGGATAGATGTCGACCGTACTGCCTAAATATTACGGTTGAAACATTTCCATGCACTTTTGAACGCCAGTGTACATTGTAGATCTGTAGGTTAAAGATCAAATTCTGGTTACGAAAGTGTTAATCAATAGACACTTACCCACGATCTCGAAGATAACTAGCACTCCAATGTCTTGTAGCGCCTTGTGCCATTTCAGAACCTTTTCGACAGGGCCTGAAAAGGCCCTCGGTCCGCTCCTGTATAGTGCCTAGAAATAAACCATTTGTTTAAATCTAGGCCTTCAATTAATTATTTGTCTGTGGTTGTCAGATTAAATGTGGGATTTCAATTGAGTATTTAATTTATGAAATGGATACTGTTTGTGTTTGGGTTTACTAATGTATTGGAAAGTTTTAGGCACTGTATGCAACTGATTAGGTACTCTAAAATATTATAGTATTGTTATTATAATCTACAGTCTGCATAAATATGCGCCGAGCGTTAGACAATTTATATACCTAATACATACTCGTGCTATGTAAGTTACTTTTTAAATAATAGCTGTAGTAAGTACATTACTTTTAATGTTCATAAAAAAATTGCCCGTAATATACTGCCTACAATCTCTCTGATCTTTTTTAAGATTGACTGATAAGTTGGTGGTGGATGAGTGATAAGTCCACCATTTAATACCTACGTAAAGTATTTCTTTTGTTCAAAAAATTTAAAACTAAAGATTTTTGTTAAAAAATTGTTCACTCTCCATCACCATTCTTTTGAAGTGACAACTTCTTTAGCGGCGCTGAGCACTTTTTGAGGTGGGGAAAAAATGATAAACTCGATTCAGCGTAACGCGTAACATAACGATGACGTCATGTGTGACGGACAATGTTATTCACCAAAGAACTTTAGTCATAACGTATCATAATCAGGTCAATTATTTAAAACTGGACTTGTATAATAAGCAATAAAGCTCAATGTTCTAATCTTGTACGAGCTGAAATACGAGGATCTCACAGTTACATTCTAACTTTATATCACTCAAACATAATTCAATAAAGCTACATCTTGATGAAATCGCTAATAAAATTGAACTCTAGTACTGGTGAATAAAACTCAAAATATCATGACCAAATATATTTAGATGCGAGGTCTGCAAGGTAACTACAATTCCTATTCGAATTTTAAACAATTAACGCTACAAATTTAAGCTCAGTGGTCAGCAATTTCGGAACTAAAGTTTTTCAATAGAAAGGAGGATGGGTCAATTATACATAGTGCTGCAGACATTTTGGACTAGTCATTCAGTTTTCACTTCTCTCGGCACTCCCGGAGTGCAACCCGTTGGTTTTTTTTTCTCTAGAGAATAAAACTGATCTATGATACCTATAAGGGTTAATCCTTACCATTTCTTGGTTCAATACAAAAACTAGATTTTTCTACAAGACAAAGCGACGGATATTGCATCCAACTGGAGACTGTGCCTTCAACGTCGCCCCTACAGCATTAATAATATCAGCAGGCTCAGTCAAACCAGCTTGCCATTTAATAGAACATAGGTATTTATCAACTTTTTAAGTGAGGTAAAGTTCAAACATTGAACTATTATTACCAGACATCGTAACTTTTACAGCATTTTTGGTGCAGCGGAGTGGTGTTAATGAAATTGGTATAGATAATTCCAACTGAAATGGTAAATTAAGGTTAATATTACCGTAATTAACGCTAATTAATAATTAGGGTTGAAATTGTTTATACCGATTCCGTTATAACCACTCAGCTGCGCCAAAAATGCTAAATGTTACGATGTCTGATTATTACCTACCTTTCAAAGCATATATTCACGCAGCACGTCATGAGAGTCGATGATAAACGTATTTAAGTATATGAACAGGAATATAAAACTAAAATTGCTTATATATGTTATTCTCAAGAATTTCTGTCCATAAAATTATCACAGAATACTAAAACGTTAAAACATAACGTGAGCAATCTTCTCATCACTACATCTAATGGCTCCTCTATACGATGGACCAACGCCGGCCACTCCAAGGGACGCAGCCATGCGGTAGAATGAGATAGCAATATCACTTGCTCTGAACACTTGGAGTGGCCGGCGTTGGTCCATCGTGTAGAGAAGCCATAAGCCTCGATGAGGGCTTTATTTACTCTTTCGAAATCGCGGCCATTGCCGCTGCGACAAAGGGGAAGATGGCCCCAGTTACTTTTATGAGGATCCATTGCTTTAAGTTTTTATTTTATGAGCCCCCTTCATATACGTCGTCGGTTTTTGGGGATTACTATCTTTACTATATATAAGTTACTCTATGTTTTTTAGGACTGATGTCATTTTTTTTGTGACAGACATTTGTACGTAACAGTAGTAAACCTACGAGAAACATCTTAAAAAGTATGGCTATAAATTGAAAAACAACCTGTACTTAACTTGTAAAAAAAAAACATTTAAAAGTTACTGTGTACTGTTTTTTTTTAATAATCAAATTAATTTAATTTGTTTCCTAGTTATTATCTGGTTTATTGAGTAAAGTATTTATTTATTTGATACAATAAGGTGCAGGCCAAAAACAACTTAGTATAGGTAATTATGATCGCGTTCGAACTTAAATACATATAAAACATAATGTAAGCACGTTGTGCGGAAAGAAAAGAGTCGTGGTATGTATAGTTTGTAGGTTTCTAATAGAGCCCGACGGCTAATCCTATTTGTCTATTGTTAAGAAAAACCGCACGTGCTACTTACCTGCATTGAAGGGTCTTAATTATTCTATTTGGCAAATGAGCGCAGGCTAGTCCAACGCTCAAAAAACCAGTGTAGGTGCGCTCTCCGATAACGCGCCTTTGTTACGCATCTCGATGACACATTTTAGACTGGTTCTGTAGCGTTCGACTCGCCGGCACTCAGTACCCGGAGTACGAATTTTTTGTGCAGGTGGTTGTGGCACGTGGCACGAGCGGTTTTACTTTACAATAGATAATAGGATTAGCCATCGGGCTCTATTAGAAACCTACAAACTATATGGGGCCCAATACATTCCACGACTCTTCTCTTTCCAAACATGACTCTAATTGCGCACTGAAATGTGACATTAAAGCGAAATAAACGTAAGCTACAGATAAAGTACCTAAATCACATTTCCCACAAGTTGTTATCAAAGGATCCAATGCCAAAACTTGGGACACTTACCTTAAGTTTGTCAGACCGTGTCAGGACTTGGCTTTCGTTCTTGGGTGTTTCCGTCTCATTCGGTTTCTTCGGAGGGACTGGGAGGGAAACTGCAATTCAATTTAAGTTAGGGTCATTGTGAGAAATACTTTCTACTGTTTTTAGGAAGCAATCTAGAATAACTTTAGTAAAATCGTACTCAGACTAATCTAAAAAGACAATTTAAACCCAAATTACTGTTCATTTACGCTCTAAGGTCATAATCATAATATAAATTAAAAAAGTGCGAGTCGGACTCGCCCACCGAGGGTTCCGTACTTTTTAGTATTTGTTGTTATAGCGGCAACAGAAATACATCATCTGTGAAAATTTCAACTGTAGCTATCACGGTTCGTGAGATACAGCCTGGTGACAGACAGACGGACGGACGGGCGGACGGACAGCGGAGTCTTAGTAATAGGGTCCCGTTTTACCCTTTGGGTACGGAACCCTAAAAAATACAAATTTTACCACAAGGCAAAAGCCGTCCTCGAAACGTCGGTTAAAAAATTTAAAATTTAATACGCGATTATAACCCGTTTTATATTTTTTTCTACTCCCGTATTTTTATTGGTCATTTAAAGGGTCGTGCACACACCTTTAAAACCCTACCTTATAGTTGTCAAGACAAAAGTCTTTAGTCTATTCCCCAAAAAAGAATTTGTGCATACACGCAGTATCTTTTTGGCGATGTTAACTACGATAGAGTCTGGCTAGCCAAAAATTGTTGACAGATATTTCGTTGTTGTATCACCAATTGTCTATGATTAAAAAAAAAGCTAAAAGTCAGTTGTCAATTTATGTCATTCATTCAAATTTTTTGCGGTTTATAAAGGGTTTATTTTAAATAATATTAATAATTTCTATACTGAGTGAGGTTCGCAAACTATTATTTAAGCTCGTAAATAATTACGACAATGTGCGAAGTCGACGTGAAGCGTTGTTTAACGAAAAACTGCAATGTTTACATCTCCTAACCAAATGTAAACAAATTAGGAGGTTGGTGCTCTATAAATATTTTGATACTTTAAGTACTAGTTCTAACATTTGCCTATTACTTTGTTTAAGTACGTGAATTTATTAATGCCTGAATCTCATAAACAGGAAAAGTGTACAAAGAAACGGATAAACTAAAAGTTCTGAAAAATATCTATAAAATCTAAAGATTGGAACGTAAACATATGTGTTTGTCGTTGACTGTACTTTAAATAGTGGTAGAAATTATGTGAGCTGACTTTGAGTGCACGTAAACGCTCATTTAACTTATTTCCTTAGGTACCTTACTTGTGCACAGAAAAACAAAAATATTGTCCAGTATCAAAACTAAAATTCCTACTACTCAAAGTGTGACCAGCCCAAGATTTTTTGAATTTCCCGCCAAACATTTGTGTAAAATTTCAGTAGCCAGACTCTACTTCTTGTAATGACCACTTAAAAAATATTGAATGAAATACAGTGTGTGTCAACCTTATTTTATGTCAAATGTCATCTCTGACAAATAGTGAACCATAGACATGTTTTTTTTTTAATTTCATTCATTCATTCTTTTCCCGCCCGTACCCTCCATTTTTGCTACTACTTGAACTAAAAAGATTTGTTAAATTTTCAATTTTATTTCAAAGTTAGTGCTAAAAGTATTGTATGCAACGTTGTTTAACTGAGTCAAAAAATACTCCTGGCATCTTTATTAACAATTTTCGGCTTTGCCTCAAATTGTTACTCACGCCACTCGCCTTTTTTGACCTCTCTTAAACAACGGTTGCATAAAATACTATTATAAGATTATAACGGTTAAAAATCGTGAAAAAATAAGTTGCGTTAAAATCACCAAATATCACCAAGGGGGAGGGGGGCGTCAAAAATAGGCCAAATATATTATGATAACATGATTTCTGGACGACCCCTAATAGGCATCAGAATAAGTATTTAAATTTAATTTAAATTACCGAAATGAGGTGTCATCACGATAAATGATATTTATTCTATTCTCCTCACGTCTGAGTATGATATTTAAGTTTTATCACGTCGCTAATGCCGTGATACTGACTTTTCCAAGTTAAAACCCAATGGAGTAAAACTGTGGAATATTTGAAACATCCACTAAGTGATTGATCCCACTAGATGGAGCGTGCACGACTTTTTTTGTTGTTATAGAGAAACAGACACATGTACAAACAATTGTACACACAAAAATACAAAAATCCGATTTGGCAACCTTATCCATCGAGATATATTTTTTACACGCGGAGAGTACATAAAATAAAATAAAAAATGTTAAATAAATAACAAAAATATAACAAAAAATTTGGTATTTCACATTTTTGCATATTTGTCATTTTGTGTTGTTGGACGTGTATACCTATTTAACAAACATAAATTATAGAATATGTCGAACTTAACTTTGCACCGACTTGTATAGAACAAATTGAGTGTCATTATAAACTTCATGTTTTCATAGAAATTTTATATTAATTATGACATTGCCATACTTATTTATTTATTTTATTTATATTTAAATGGCATGCAGTGTTAGGTTGATCCAACTCTGAATTTTTTTATGCATGTTGCTAATTATTCTGCATCACGGGATCTAGTGAGACGCGATCTATAATTTGAAAGTATGACAAAGTTTGTGATTACAAGTTTCCCCGAAATACAGTAATGAGCTTGTTAGGGCGAGTTAGCAAAGTTGGATGTCGTTCAACAGTATTAAGGATTTTTCACTACAATTTAATAAAAGTTGTGCTCAAATGGAATAATTAGCACGAATACGATATTTTAAGCAGCTTAATATGCCTAATATATATTTTCATCTATTGAAGTGTGTCTAATAAGCAGTGATCGTACATTTTCCAGCATTTTTGGTGCAGCAGAGTGGTGTTAACGGAATTGGTATAGATAATTTAAACTAAAATGGTAAATTAAGGTGAATATTAACGTAATTAACGCTAATTAATCATTAGGGTTGAAATTATTTATACCGATTCCGTTAACACCACTCCGCACCAAAAATTCTGGAAAATGTACGATCACTGCTAATGAGTTTCTTAAGTATCGTATAATAAATGATCATCACTTCAGTTACTTTTTAACCGACTTTTTAACCATTTCTATCCGGTTGTATATTTTCTTACAATAATTATGGCGTATCTACGTAGGCGTAAAATTTGCTGTAAAATTATTTCTTACATAGGTACTTCAAATAATTATGTAGGTAATAATTTAATATATTATGATGGACTGTCGATATGGTGAAAATCGCACAGAAACCATTAGTGAAGACAACGCATGACCCGTCGCTATGGAGATCCTATGTCTAGCAGTGGACGTCATTAGGCTAAATGACAGTACTAAAACTTACCACATACTTACCACTAGAACTGCGATGCGGCATTTGTTGAGTGGGCGTCTGTGGTTTAGGTTTGATATCATAGTTTATGGTATGTTGCTTAGGTTTGAAATCACAATTGTTCACCCTCGGCGTGTTACTTTCAAAGTTACGCGAAATTTCTGAAAAAATCCCATTTTAACTAGACTAACAAGAAAAGCACAAGGTCAAGAGCACCCTAAACCGGCGAGCGTGTATGAGCAATATTATGAAAGTGAAAGAAGCGAAAGATGTACAGATCGTAGCAAGTGGAAATTCGTGGTCTCTGCCTACCCCTCCGGGAAATAGTCGTGATTATATGTATGTATGTATGTAACAAGAAAAAAAAATAGATCTTTTTCTTCCTTGCGTTATCCCGGCATTTTGCCACTGCTCATGGGAGCCTGGGGTCCGCTTGACAACTAGTCTCAAGATTTGACGTAGGCACTAGTTTTTACGAAAGCGACTGCCATCTGACCTTCCAACCTAGAGGGTAAACTAGGCCTTATAGTAATTAGTCCGGTTTCCTCAAGATGGAAAAAACAAACTTAGAGATTATCTTCAAATTATTCTGGGACTGCCTCCCCTGCCGAGAACAAAACCGAAACTTTGGTCGGACAATGGTCATCTTTTGCTTGATACATATGACGGCATTAAGCCTTACCGTTGGAATTGCGATGCGACATTTGCTGAGTGGGCGTCTGTGGCTTAGGTTTGATATCATGGATGAATTGTTGCTTAGATTTGAAATCACAACTGTTGTTCACCATCGTGTTGCTTCCAAAGCTACGCGGAATTTCTAAAAAAAAAAGGCTTCCAAGAAAAAATACCCTAGAACCTAAGGGGCTACAGTATGAGGTTATTCAAAAAAGAGTGTACAGGTTCTTAAAGGGTCGGCAAAACGCATGTAACACTCCTGTAGTTGCAGGCGTCCATAGGCTACGGTGACTGCTTACCATCAGGCGGACCGTAAGCTTGTTGGCCACCGACGTGGTAGTGTTTAGTTTTTATGTTCATGAAAATCATGAAATTTATATGTATGTTAGTCTATAAGGTTTACCTATGGAAACATGGGCCTTGTTGTCTGAATCTAATTTTAAAGTAAGTAAATATTATAAATAAATAAAAAACAACGGGTTGCACTCCGGGAGTGCCGGCAGAAGTGAAAACTCAACGACATTGTAACTCAAAATGTCTGCAGCACTATATGTATTCTTCTTCTTCCTCGCGTTATCCCGGCATTTTGCCACGGCCCATTGGAGCCTGGGGTCCGCTTTGACAACTAATCCCATGATTTGACGTAGGCACTAGTATTTACGAAAGCGACTGCTATCTGACCTTTCAACCCAGAGGGGAAACTAGGCCTTGTTGGGATTAGTCCGGTTTCCTCACGATGTTTTCCTTCACCGAAAAGCAACTGGTAAATATCAAATGATATTTCGTACATATAAGTTCCGAAAAACTCATTGGTACGAGCCGGGGTTTGAACCCGCAACCTCCGGATTGAAAGTCGCATGCTCTTACCGCTAGGCCACTAGCGCTTCCGCTAGGCCACCCGCTGGTGGCCTAGCGGAAGCGCTAGTGGCCTAGCGGTAAGAGCATGCGACTTTCAATCCGGAGGCCACCAGCGCTTCTTCGCTTAAATCAAAATAGAAAAACACTATGACATTGTCCGTCACACGTGACGTCACGCAAGAGCCCTGCGGGCCTAGCCAAGGTTACAATCGCTATCGCTTCGACAACGAAAAGCATCATGTCTCTCTATCACTCTTCCATATTAGCGCGACAGTGACAATTGCGTTTCGATCGCTACGGAGCGTAAGCGATTGGCATCTTGGCTACGCGGCCTGCGCCGCCTAAACGAAACAGCAGTCTCAGGCACACATTTTCGCCGCGCCGTAGAAAGAGAGGATTACGCCTTACGCTGTCTCGAGTTTAATATTTATTCCCCACCTCAAAAAGTGCACAGCGCCGCTAAAGAAGTGTTCATTTCAAAAAAACGAGATCGCCCCTAAATAAATTGCAATTTTTGTAACAATTGTAAGGTGTTAATTGAGAATCTAAAGATTCTAAAGCAATGAAAAGAATTTAAAACTGCTTTCCTACAGAATTACCTATTTTAGCTATCGGGATCAGCATCAGAAAAGATGGACATCAGGCTGTTTATCTGTCTCATCCTGACAATTAACAACATGGCACCAATTTATTTACTTTCACAGGCTGAAGACAGGAATGGCCCGGTTTACTCAAGTTATTTTACTTATTTATTATTTATTTATTTAACTTTATTGCAGAAAAAGGAGTAGTTAACTAGCACCTAGCACAAAGGCCGACTTAATGCCTTAAGCATTTAATAGACCGGGAGATAGTGACACATTTTACTGGATCATTTGTACCAGTATGGCGGTTCGTCAGGGGTCTAAGTACGTAATGAACGAAATAAAAATGATGGTCATAGCGCTGGTACCGGCGGCCCAATCGCGTGGTCGTTAGTCGAACGTGTCGGATAAAATACGAGTGTCGAACGATTTGTTCCACAAAAATCCTCGTATTTTCCGATAGTCCATAAATATTTTTTAAGAAAAAAAACCGACTTCTATGGGGGCCGGTGAAAGATTATTGTAGATGGTATACTATGTAGAAAAGGAGGTAAAACCACCCACTTTTCTACTAGCATTTCGCTTCTGTAAGGGTCGTAATTCTAGCCTAACCTAACCCACTTCTCTGATAGCAGTTCGGTTCTGTGAGGATCGCAGTTCAAACCTAACCTAACCCACTTATCGGCGCACGCGGTGCGGTGTACGGGGGTTTAAGCGGGAGGGGCTAGTAAGATTGGCATCATCATACTTATATACTTACACATTTTATGGTAGGTAATCATAGTGGTTTATTTAGTTAAGGTATCATAGTGGTTTTCCGGGTCAAGGTCCGGGTCCGAGTCCGGGTATGAGTCCGGTTCTGGGTCCGGGTCCGGGTCCCAGTCCAAGCCAAAATCGAAATTCGTAATCACCAAATGTGTACTATGCGTTGTTGAAGAGTTCTATTCTGGTCATCATCAGCAGTTCCATTTCATCAAATGCGACAGTTTTTAATGTAAATGCTTGATTTTATGATGAAAATACAAAAAAATCTATGCGTATGCCTTTAATATTTGAGGAGTTCCCTCGATTCCTTATGGATCCCATCATCAGAACTCGAGCTTGACAAAGATGTGCATTAAAAACTTAACTTGCTTAACAAACATAACGCAGAGGAAAAATCGCGAAACGTGAACTATGCGTCGTTGAAGAGTTCTGTTCTGATCATCATCAGCAGTTCCACTTCTTCAAATGCGACAGTTTTTAATGAAAATGTTTGATTTTTTGATGTAATTACAAAAATCTCTATACGCATGCCTTTAAGATTTGAGGAGTTCTCTCGATTCCTCATGGATCCCATCATCAGAACTCGAGCTTGACAAAAATGTAGCTCAAAAACTGAACTTGCTTAACAAACATAACGAAGAGGACAAATCGCCAACCGTGAACTATGCGTCGTTGAGGAGTTCCGTTCTGATCATCATCAGCAGTTTCACTTCATCAAATGTCACTTTTTTGGATGTATATGCTTGATTTGATGATAAAAACCCAAAAATCACTATATGTATGCCTTTAAGATTTGAGGAGTTCCCTCGATTCCTCATGGAACCCATCATCAGAACTGGGTTTTGACAGAAACGGGACCAATCTGTATGCATATACATTCAATCAAAAAAATAATTTTCAAAATCGGTCCAGTAATGACGGAGATATGGAGTAACAAACATAAAAAATAAAAAAAATAATAAAAAAAAACATACAACCGAATTGATAACCTCCTCCTTTGGGATTTGGAAGTCGGTTAAAAAGAAGTAGGCGGTAGCGTAATGCCATACTTCTCCGGTGTGACTTACAGCCCGCCATACTGAGGCGAACACATTAATTTAAAAAAAAACAATTCAATCATTTGTGCCAAGCTAATTTTTGCACAGGTGATCATCGTCGAGCAGCCATTCATGGACATCACCATGCCATACTTTTCGGATGGTTCCAAATGGCCGCCATACCGCCGCAAGGCAGTTAATTTTTTTTTTATTGCTAAACGATTTGTACCATCTAGAAATGTTTTTTCAAGACTTTCTGTGTGATCATAAATGGAAATCTCATAATGCCATACCTGTAGGAGGTGGCAAATGTGTATAATATTTTTTTTATTTCAAGTATGGTGCCCCTTTTTCCCCCTATTAGAAGTATGGCAAATATAATAATGGTCACATTGCATCATATAATTTCCAAAAATCCAAATGCCATACTGGTACAAATCGTCAAAAAATTTTTTTTTGCTTTAAGTCTTGGCTTAAGTCTCACAGTCGTCCGCCCCGTAGTTATAATCTGGAATAATTTTTATAGGTATAATTGTATCCAAACAAACAGAATATGATGATGCCATGCTGTAAAAAATTATTTTACGTATACATAGTCATATTTTTGAAACGTGTCGATTAAATAAGTTTTTCAAGTATGGCAGCACTTTTTCCCCCTACTATAAGTATGGCAATTATAATAACGGTCACATTTTATCAAATACTTTCCAAAAATTTAAATGCAATACTGGTACAAATCGTTTAGCAATAAAAAAATTAACTCCCTTACGGCGGTATGGCGGCCATTTGGAACCATCCGAAAAGTATGGCATGGCGATGTCCATGAATGGCTGCTCGACGATGATCACCTGTGCAAAAATTAGCTTGGCACAAATGATTGAATTGTTTTTTTTTAATTAATGTGTTTGCCTCAGTATGGCGGGCTGTAAGTCACACCGGAGAAGTATGGCATTACGCTACCGCCTACTTCTTTTTTATGGACTATCGGAAAATACGAGGATTTTTGTGGAACAAATCGTTCGACACTCGTATTTTATCCGACACGTTCGACTAACGCCCACTCGATTGGGCCGCCGGTACCAGCGCTATGACCATCATTTTTATTTCGTTCATTACGTACTTAGACCCCTGACGAACCGCCATACTGGTACAAATGACCCAGTAAAATGTGTCACTATCTCCCGGTCTATAAGGCATTCTCTACCACTCAACCACTGGGCTAAACAGAAATTTGTTAAGGTGGGGTGGTCAAGCTATAGCGAAGAAATTCTAAGGTGTATGTAAAGTCCCCAACCCGCATTGGGCCAGCGTGGAAACTCTAGCCCAAACCCAATAAGAGATTATTGGTTACACTGATTAGAACTTTCACGATTTTTTTCACGTTATTAAATTGTACAACGGGACTTAATCGCGTAGTACGTATTTAAGTTTTAAGATTTACCTCCGACGTTTCGAGGACGGCGTTGTCCCCGTGGTCTCGGAGAAGACATCCGGTGTAGAACATTGGTATTTAGACTTAATTACGTATTAGACATGTGAAACTGAATTATACTTGGGATGGATTTACGGTATTTCACGAAATGTCGTTCTAGAGTTAGACCAAGAAAAGTCTAGCGATTTAGGTCTGCAGCATACGCAGTACGTGTTATTTAATACGTCATAATTTCATAGAAGTTTGACGTTTAAAATAACACTTGCACTGCGTGTGCTATCAAAATCGTTGCAGACTTTTCTTGGTCTAACTCTAATTTTCTTTCGATACCTACTTTTTCTTAAGGGGTACTTACCGCAACGAGTTTGTGCGAAACTTTTATTCCTCTCGACGCCAGTCAAGTTGCGATTCTGATAGTCGCTTCCGAACGCCGGCTCCGGTCGGAATTGCATTTGCCTTTCCATTTGCACCTCTCTTTGCATATGTTGATGCCCTATGAAATTACATTTTCTGTGTAACGGTGATAGCACTGATAGCTGTTTTGAATTTAGAAGCATGGAATGTTGTGGATCATAGGGTATTTGACAGTCAAATCAGTTTCAGAATTTATGTGAAATTCTAGCATGTGACGTCACGATCAAATTACCTACTCTTTATAGATTGATTTCTGTGAGATTGATACGGGTTTTAAAATAGAAATTGTGTCTATAAATAACTGCTGTCTACGTTTCTCTATTAATCTTTTGGTGCTTTATTACTTGTATGGTGTAAAATAATTTATTTTTAATATAGTCAAAATATACGTAGTAGATAATTTAGTTTTTAACCCTTATCTTGGCAAGGCTCAAAATATCTTAAATATAAACATTTTTTTAGTTTTTTGTCACCTATTGAGCATACTAGACTATTAAAAAATAAGAAAAAAAATCCAGGATTTTCCAGTTTCGGAAAATCGTATGTATCATATTTGATACAGTGCCAATAACTCGACAAAATAGTTACCTACTTTTTAAAAGAAAAATGTAGATTTTAATAAAAATAAAACATGTAATGCAACAGAAATTAGCATTTACTGCTAATTAAACGCAATCTAAAGCATCAGATGACTATTAAACCTGTAAATATAAAATATATCTACGAATACCTGATCACATGGGCGGAAAATTTAATCCCGTAAAGTTTCAAAAAAGTCGTCAGCAAAAAGTTGAGTAAAATATGAAAAGTAAACAAATAATTAAAAGTAAAAAAAAATATTTTTTTTTTTACTTTGGGGCCATTTTTTGCCATACACATATTTTTCCGTGCTACGGGCTACGGCGTAGCAATAGTGCTACAGCGTACGAATATATAGTTAAATAACATCTAGTTCTTAAAAAAATCAAAGTTAAATAACTAAATAATACGACAACTAATATTCTATAATTGAAGCATGTTTTGTAACCCCACAAAAATAAAAAAATAAAAAAATCATGTAAATCTATTTTGACGATAACTTGGCAATGTATTAAATGTAATACAATCCTTTCGATATGTACATTTCTGAGTTCTTGGCACTGTATCAAATATAATACATAACAGTTTCATGTAAGGTTCTATGTATTAAATGTTTTTAAATTCAAAGGCATTGTAAATATGTATGCATTAAGAGCCAGTAAAGACATCAAAATGTAGATTATGGAAAAATATATACTAACATAAGAAATAAATGCAAAACTTCCTGTACGAACCGAAATCTATTGTTTCCGCGGCGCCATGTTGATTATTACTAATTAATTTACAATGACACTCGTGCCCATTATTTTTTTCTATAAGTAAGGAGGGTAGCTCGACATATTGATGGTAGAATTATTTTGTTAGGTAATAAAGTGAACTTGCTAGATTTTTTTAAGTTCCATGTATCACGGGTGTTACGATGCCAAGATAAGGGTTAAAGCGAATAATATTATGCCGGCTGTACCCACTCGTCGAGAGACTCCGATACCGGTCGAGAACGTCCATACTGGTCTCTTCTCGTCTAGCTCTTACTCGTCTCTTTTCGCCTTCTTCTTGGGTCGGAGCGTACCGAAACTCGGCGAGAGGCTCTCGACGAGTATGTACAGCCGGCATTAAGCTTACCTGCCGTATATTGAGCGTTGGAGCTTGAATACGCTGCCAAGTAGTTAGGATCGATACCAGACATTATTTGAGTCTGACCTTGCATCATCTGAAATTATTTTAGTATTTACTTATTGTATTTTTAATTCTTTCTTGTGTATACTACACATATAACTTGACGATTTTTCAGAGAAAACAAATAGAAGATTGTATAACGGCCATCTTGTTGTCTCCGGCTAACGACCGGTGTTCCAAAAGGGGTCATCCATTAATTACATCGGGTTCTCGAGTGGCGACCAGGTACTGGAACCCCACGTACCGTGGAGGCCCCCACAAGGTGGACATGACCTGGTAAAGGTCGCGGAAGTCCGCTGAATGCGGGTGGCGCAAGACCGGCCATTGTAACACTCTTTTGGGTAGGCCCTATGTCCAGCAGTGGACGTCCTCTTGCTGATATGATGATGATGATTAATTACCTACATCACAAAAATTCGATTTCTTAGATCCCTCTCCCCCCTTGTCACACATTGTCATAGGAAAGAGATAGGTCTTTAATATATACAGTCACAGTTGGCATGAGCTCCCCTCCCCCTATTGCTGTGACGTAATAATATATGTGGATGAACCCAAAGGTCACAAGTCCGAATCTGGCCCAAAGCGGTAAATTATCCCCTTTTTTAATTTAAAAGTGATGCACTTACATTTGTTGGTGTTGGAGCGTAAGACTTTTGTGGCAGACCATATCTGTTCTCTCGCGCATTCTGGAATTCTGAGCCGTATGGCGTGTAGAATTGCTCGGGGCTGGGACAATGTGACATATTATCAGAGACATGTATACAGGGTGTGGCCTGTAATAAGAGCAAAAAATCAAACTGGAGATTCCTTGGAGTACCCAAAGTTACCACCAAGTGGTCCCGATGGTTCAAAATTCTTATTTTAGGAGAAATTTAAATTTAAAGTCAAGTTTAGCAAGCAATGGATTTTAACATTGCGTTACGGTCGCTTAACTGTCGTAAGATGTCATGGTACCGGGACGTCTTGGTACGCGCCTTTTAGTACAAGTTATTTTAAAAATGAATACAGAGAAAAGTAGCTCTTATTATTAGGAAGTCAGAACTCATTCAATATGCAATGACACGTTATGTTTTGTTGACAAACTCGAAATACTTTTTATTGCTATGTAATGGAAATAGTTTTTAAAATAATTTATTTTCGTAATAAAAACCTCCATAATACACTTAACTTCATTACCTACCTACTTGAAAAATGCTTTGAACTTTGTCAATATTGACAACTGTCAAGCGAATGCACAACAATTATTTATGTAATCCAATCTTGTTTATGATGGAATTACATGACTGAACGGTGGAGCCAGAAGAAGTTCAAACCAAGCTGTTGCATCGCAAACGATTTCCCGATCGGAGGCAGACTGACAGTGTCATCGTCAACGTTGAACGTAGTGCCACGTTTGCGGGACAACGAGCCTGTCCGGACGGCGGTGCAGCCTCAGCCAGCGTGCAGGCGGTGATATGCGAGTCAGCGTGGCGTTATACTAAATAATAGTCTGCAATTTCGACAACCACCAGTACCAAAAACAGAACTATGTGTATTCTATGGATCTGTCACAGAAGTCGTATTAGAGGAGAAAAAGTACCTACCTGATTCATAACAGAGTCATTTGAAAGAATAAGGATACCTACTGCTGATACATCGTATTATCGAAAAAGCAAAAAAGCAATTTATCAGCCAGATTATGAATGGAAACTGAAAAGTGTTTGTTATTAATTTGTTAGTTGTGAAATGTAAGTACTTGTGTTATGTAGTTGTTCAAGATTAATAAACTCAGTAACTGTACGTTTTTGTTTATTATTTTTTCTATGTGATGTAATTATTTACATGAAGCAATAGGCGTAGCTAAGGGTGGTATTCCATCTGTCCAATTTTTTGTCATTTTGTGTCACTCTGCCATTAAGCAAAATGTGAGACAAAATACACATTGGACAGGTGGCCAAAATGATCTTAGAGTCAGTCCAAGAATAGTCTGCAGCGGATTTGATACCCACGCGAGAGTCTCGGGCGAGAAGCTGTCGACGAGAGCACACCATGTACACACTCGTTGAATCATTCACACCGCGGAGGCCGCCACGATGGACATAGAAACCGTTGCCCTCTGTGCTGCTAGCTACTATAATTATTTAGGCCTATATCATAAAAAATATTTATGTTTCAAATTTTTGGGGTTCCATACGACTGGCTCTATTTGGTAAAATTTTAAAAACTGCAATTCAGTCTCGTTGGACCACATTTTAACGGCTGCACGGCTGATCACCAAAACGTCTTTACAGAAACACACCGGTTAATTATCGATAATAATATTTAACATACGTAATTTGCATTTGTGATGTCTAGCTCCAATTTGTTCGTAGGTTTTGGTCCGGTAGTTACACAAATTTCTGTTTTAACAATGAGTGTGTACATGCTCTGCCCCGCTGTCCTCGCGAGAGCAGCGAGACCCTTTGACTCGGCCGGAAAAAGCCGACCACATGACAATCGGAGAACGACGAGACGAGACAAGGAAGACCGAGACAAGACGAGAACTGACTGTACACACTCGCTCTCGGCCTGTCTCGGGGTGTCTTGCCGAGAGTGTACAGCCGCCATAAGCGTGAGCGAGTTTACAAGAGTTATGCAAAAGAGTTTGTTTAAAGTAAAGGGCAACGAGACGGTAAAGATAGAGTCGGACCAAAAAAAGTCTGCAGCGGATTTAATAGCTCACGCAGTGCAAGTGTCATTTATACGTCATAATTTCATAGAAGTTTGACGTTTTAAATGACACTTCAGTCAAATCCGCTGCAGACAATTCTTGGTCTGACTCTAGCGACAACAGGATCAGTGTGTCCCTTTCTATTATTGCCAGGTAATAAAGACGGTACCTATCTATCCAGTTTAGTTTTTAATTTCAATTTGTATTTTCTATTTTAAGGCCTTAGTTTTGTAGGTTGTTTTAATTTTAGGATACATTTTATTGTAACTTTGATATTAATTATGTTTTGGTTTAAATAAAAAGTATTCATAATAAAGACAGAATACGTAAAAACAGTTTGTTTAAAGACAGACCAAGAATAGTCTGCAGCGGATTTAATAGCCCCCGCAGTGCAAGTGTTATTTTAAACGTCAAACTTCTATGAAATTATGACGTATAAATGACACTTGCACTGCGTGGCGTGGGCTATCAAATCCGCTGCAGACTTTTTTTGGTCCAACTCTACAACTGTTTTCTGCCGGGGTACGTCGCCTTTCAAAATATCATAAATATTGTAATAAACCTCCACAGTAACCTAAACCATGTATTAGATTGTTTAATCTATTCTCTCTTACAACATACATGACAATGTACGTCAAGTTGCTAATTTATCAAAATAAAGCAAACTTTACAAATAATAATATTAATTTAGTAAACTAATCAATTATGCACGTGAAATATGAAACATACCATATGTTAACGAAACAACAGTAAATGAAAACCGAGCTTTATTGTCAAATCAGAGTTACGAATGTGGGTTGTGGTTGCACCAACTGTAATTTTGGTTGTGATCGCAGTTGTACAGCCAGATGAATTAGCAGTGAAATTCTTCGTTATTTTTGAGAAGGCCCTCCACCTCCACCCAGTATTGCACATGTTGATGTCGTGTCGGAGCGGAGTCAAACGGAGAACAGGTTGTACCATCGTTCGTAGTCGTTGTCGTGAAAAAGAATCATCCTTACAAAATTTTAAAAGTGCAAGTTATCTCATTTAGATTGGCATAATTATTATCATTTATCAGTGATTTTATTGCACAATTTTTGTTGGAACTGCTTAATAAACAGTTCAAGTTGCTTTA
Source organism: Cydia fagiglandana (assembly GCF_963556715.1). Taxonomy (NCBI): domain Eukaryota; kingdom Metazoa; phylum Arthropoda; class Insecta; order Lepidoptera; family Tortricidae; genus Cydia; species Cydia fagiglandana. Next base: position 16,393,227 of record NC_085944.1, read on the forward strand.
TAGCGTTTTACTCATTTCATCCTTTTGTCCGTTAGGCCTATTTGATAAGAAAACTGTTAAGTAATGTTGATTTCCACATTAAGTACTGAACAGTAATTGAAAATTGCATACGTTTAAAAAGCGATATTATTACATTTAATAGGATTTTCAATATTATTGAAAACGATCGTAAATGTCAATGTCAAGTATTCCGACTGGACACATAACGTCTGCAGTACATTGCGGGCACGATTAATTTTGTTAGAAAATAACAGAAAATTATTTTTTCATTTTAATTAATTGAAACTATTTGGACTTAATTCCTCATTACTTAAAGGGCGTATATTTTAATTTTTTGCTCTTATTACAAGCCACACCCTGTATAATAGACTGTGAACTGTGGAATGAACTGTCGCCCGCGGTATTTCCGGACTGATACCACCTTCAAAACTTTAAAAACGCCGGTCAAGTGCGAGTCAGACTCACGTTCCAAGGATACTTACAACAGTCAATTTTTAACAAAAGTCCGACTAACACATGCTGCACATTTCTAATAGGTTTTCCTGTCATCTATAGGTAAAGATCTATGCTGTGTATTTTTTTCAAAATTGTATATTCAATAGTTGAGATAAAGGGTGCGGAATGGTCGGACAGACACGCAGACAGACAGGCAGACGCACGAGTGATCCTATAAAGGTTCCGTTTTTTCCTTTTTAAGTACGGAACCCGAAAAAGGCCGCATTTCTATCTTAAATTCCGACAACGCACTTGTAACCCCTCTGGTGTGGCAGGTGTTTATGCGCGACGGTGACTGCTTACTATCAGGCTGCTCTTTCTTTTGCCTCCTATATCATTAAAAAGGCAACTAGGGTAATTCGCCAGTAACTGGCCACCCTAAGCTAAAATGAATTCTATTCACCTATAAATAGAATGCATTTTAGTATGTGGCTAGTTATTAAAGGCTAGCCAGTTTTTGAAAGCTTATACTAAAATGAATTCTGTTTATAGGTGACTAACGAAACAATTACGACCGCTTGAAAAAATGTTTAATTAAGAGAAAAACAACTTGTTTTCTTCCGTATAAATATGACGCATTGTCTGTCTTTATTATTAACTCATATCTGGTATAATGTAGGTTTCGTTAGGCACCTAGGGCTTTTAGGAATGTAAATTAGGGTAACAGATGTGTCGGCTTAACTAGCTGCGTAGAGGAACTTTATTGTTCCTAACTAAATTAGTAAGTATTGAACAATTTTGGATTTTAACAAGAATATTTCAAAATTAGGTAGCGCCTTCTGTGTGATAATGTAATTTTAGTATTTACTAGCGACCCGCCCCGGCTTCGCACGGGTCAACAAATTATACACCTAAACCTTCCTCAAGAATCACTCTATTGATAGGTGAAAACTGCATGAAAATCCGTTCAGTAGTTTTTGAGTTTATCGTGAACATACAAACATACAAAGAGACAGACGCGGCGCGGGACTTTATTTTATAAGGTGTAGCGATTTCTATCTATCAGGCAGTACCTTGTATGAAATTCTGCGCAGGTAATAGTCTAAAAAACCGATTAATTTGTTACGAGTGTTATTTTTATATCTAACTGATTTTTGACTACTTTAGAACAAAAAATAAAAACTGGCAAATGAATAATAAAAACGGCTCAACCGTTCGCAAAGGAACGTCGTCTAGACATTCACTTGCCATGCCAACCTTACTTTCTCTACATAATTTAGGTAATGAAATATGTAAATTCTCTCTCATTACATAAAAGGAACCTAAAAAAATACTTACATCATGTTATTCCCTGCTATACTCGTTGGGAAAGCTATTATTTGATTTCCCTGTAGACATTCTGAAAAAAAAAATATTGTACTTTACTAATGATATCCGTTCTCGTTTTTATTTATTGTAGATTCCAGACTAAAATATATAATATCTCACCAGCTCCAGCCCGTGTCTCTCGAATAATATACCTATCCATTTAATTTATTTATTAGTTTTAGCACGAAGAGTTTTAAATTTTAATTCAAGTTACACAACCGTTATAAAAAGTTTTTCATTGGCGCCAAGTCTTTTTTTTTTAACTTGGGTACTAGGTTTTTGAGTAGCGTTGAATAATTTTGTAAATATTTTAAATTCATAAGAAATGTTATTACATATACCTTGGAAAGAAATAATTATATATTTAATAGTTCAATCATAATAAAAACAAACAAGACAGTAAAGTGACTAAAGTGTATAAATAGATGGCAACCACGGCTCAATAAAATATTGGATGCCATTAATAGGACAAAAAAATATGTTGTACTTATATTTTTTTTTATTACCTACTAAAGTTAATGGCTACGACATGATATTTTTTTTTACGAAAGTTGCCAGTATCTAGTTAATCCCCATAGAATATAAAACTATAATAAAATAATACTCTAAATTATTATAGATTACGTGGCTTCAACTCGAATTACGACATTAACTCCTTTGAAATATAAACTTAAATTTTTAAATTCTAGAAGAATTTACTTTACACGCTTTATAATACTAGCAGTTTTAATAGTAACTCAGATATTGCTAGTTGTCACTTTGACAGCCTGCCTGACACTGACAGTTGACTGGTTTCGTATTTGTTGATGGTTGATGAGTAATTGTTCACTAAATTAGGAATTTACTTGATTTATTTAACAGAAACCTTATAAAATGGAGCTTCAAGATATTTATTACAATAAATCTGAATATGTGGAAACAGTAAGCTTGTAGAGTTCGCATTACTTTTAATTACTTTTTTCATAAAGTTCAGTTTCAACATAAAACTATTTTTCGCAGGCTTCTGGTAATAAAGTGAGCAGACAAACAGTGCTGTGCGGCTCGCAAAACATTATACTACATGGCAAAGTTATCGTTCAAAGCGAAGCAATCATAAGAGGCGACCTGGCGAATGTTAAGACAGGGCGTTTCTGCATCATCAGTAAAGGGTCTGTTATACGACCACCTTTTAAGAAGTTTAGTAAAGGGTGAGTACAAACTAGGATGAAATGCTATAAAAGCAGTACAGCATCCCAAAACGCAATCTGGTCTCTGCGTGATTGAGAATGATACATAACACCTGTTGGGTTGGGATAAACAATATTATAATTTAAGAGATCTTTAGTTTGTGGTACTGCTGCAGTTGTGATCTTATTACTTGTTTCTAAAACTTGAATTATCATTACCCTCTATTTTTAGATTTACTATTTTACCAGCTTCGTTGTCCACCTAGGTTAGCGTTCTGGAAATCACGGACATTCAACAAGTCTGGACACAATCTAGACAAACAACTAGACATCTACAGATTGCACACACATAATGTCTCATTGTACCCATTTTTTAAACCATGTCAATGTCTTTTACTAATGTTTGTATGAGAAAAGTAAATAATTTTTTTTTTTTACTTTACAGAGTAGCCTTCTTCCCACTTCAAATGGGTGACCATGTTTACGTTGGGGAAAACACTGTGGTAAATGCTGCTGTGGTTGGATCTTATGTGTACATCGGGAAAAATGTTGTTATAGTAAGTACTAACTATGGCGGTCAGCAAAATAATAATCAGCGCGTGTTGTTAACTTAGTATACCATTAGCTGGGTATCAAATAGGTATAAGTTTTTTCTCACAATTCAATATTTTACACACATATCTTTTTACAGGGCAGGAGATGTGTCCTAAAAGACTGCTGTATGATTGAAGACAACTCCGTGCTGCCTGCCGAGACAGTAGTACCCTCATTTGCTAGATACTCCGGCAGCCCTGCCCGTTTTGTCACCACTTTACCCGAAGCCATGCCTGACCTGATGACAGAGTTCACTAAAGGCTACTACCAACATTTTCTACCAACTACTGTAAATTAAGTAAAAAGAAGCTGCTAATGTTATTTTATTCCAATATTTTATAGTTTATTTTATACTTATTATCATTACATATAAATAAATAATTATATTTGCTTCAACAAAGTTATGTTATAATTTATTTTATAAAATAACTGTATTCCAACAGACCCAACTTGTCAGTAAAAAGGAGCAAAATTCAAATGTTCTATGGGAGATCAACCCTTCGCGCCTACATTTTCACATTTGCCGCCCTTTTCAATTGACAAAGTGCCCAAAGAGGCTGTGCCTGAGTATAGCGACTTTTTTTTTAGCAAAAATAGGCATAAGCGTAATCCTCTTTTCCACTCGAATATTTTGATTTATATGAAGTTATTTTGGGAACCTGGTCAATTAATTATAGTTGGTCAAACCAATTTGTCAGTCAATAAGAACCAGGAAAACTCATTCTTTTCATTTGGGTGCTAGTACTAGTGTAAGGACCCGGGTATGTCCTTAAACTACGTCCAGGACCCGGGTATGTCCTTAAACCACGTCCAAGACCACCAGTGGACGGGCAGCAGCGTCCCTCAAATTCGGTGTACTCGACTGCGATCGCCAACCCGCCTGCCAAGCGTGTAGTAGAAGAGCCGGCCGCAAATTTTCTAACCGACTTGATACCACGATGAAATACACAATGGGAAACCATAAAAGTGATGCTAAGTCCGAATTCGATAGTCTGCCACGGCGGAACTTGCCGAAAGTACGAAAAAGAAGGCCACTTCCGGTGCGAAAAAAGGGGGCTGATTTAACCCATCTGATACCGAAATAATAATTATGGCAGCAGTTAGAAATTTACATGTAGACACATAAAAGCGAAGTCTGCCAGTAGTTTTTTAGCCGGAAGTGCTTGGCAGACGCTCTCAAAGGTGGCCAACGGGACCCCTAATTTAACCCATCTGATACCACCATGAAACCAATTCCAGTCGGTAGGTATGAACCCTCATGTCGGGAATATATAAGTCTGCCAAGGCTATTCCTGCCGAAACACCTTGGCAGACGAGATTATGTAAGCAAGGTCGGCATCGGTTACCCTACACTAACCCATCTGATACCACCATGAAACAAATTCCAGTCAGTAGGTACGAACCCCCATTTTAGGAATATATAAGTCTGCCAAGGTTTTTCCTGCCGAAACACCTTGGCAGACGAGATTATAAGCAAGATGACCATCGGTTACCGTACACTAACCCATCTGATACCGCCATGAAACCAATTCCAGTCGGTAGGTATGAACCCCCATTTTAGGAATATATAAGTCTGCCAAGGTTTTTCCTGCCGAAACACCTTGGCAGACGAGATTATAAGCAAGATGACCATCGGTTACCCTACACTAACCCATCTGATACCACCATGAAACCAATTCCAGTCAGTAGGTACGAACCCCCATTTTAGGAATATATAAGTCTGCCAAGGTTTTTCCTGCCGAAACACCTTGGCAGACGAGATTATAAGCAAGATGACCATCGGTTACCGTACACTAACCCATCTGATACCACCATGAAACCAATTCTATTCGGTAGGTATGAACCCTCATTTCAGGAATTTATAAGTCTGCCAAGGCCTTTCCTGCCGAAACACCTTGACAGACGAGATTATGTAAGCAGCATCCGCATCCGAGGGATCCGTATTTTGGAATTATACAGATTACGGACATTATTAATAGCTGTAGACTTATTTATTACTTTATGATTATACATATTTGTATATTATTATGTTATTAATAAATATATTTATAATTTATTAAACCTAAACTTAATACATTGGGAATTCATTACCTGCTTACGGCAGTAGTAGGGATTAGTGGGTGAGTTCTGGCTCACTGAGCCAGGCCAACAGTCCCTCCCCCGTTTTTCCCTTGTTGAGGCCCTGTAACCTTGCCTTGAACCCAAACTAATGTCATTGTAGCTCGAATCTAACCTAATCTATTTTTATTGCTTTTAAAATATTTCAATTATCTACTTTTGCAAAGTTAAATGTTGTAATCTCTATTTCGCAAAATGGAATTTTAATGTGACTTTAATGTATGTGCAGTCTACTTAGTAATTGGGTTTAAAGATATAAAACACACACATTTTATTTCCTATCCTAAGTATCCTATCCTAAGTTTATTCAAATAATATTCTGAACATATATAGTAACATCATTACTTATTCTGTGTACAGTGGAGAAAACGAATGAAATCATGCAATTTGATTTTGCTATTTTTAAATAAAGAGTAACCAAACAGTATTTTCCACAGTTGTTGGTAATGATACCATCTCTTACAATTTCTCTTCATGAACATTTTATGATACCTAACCTTCCAGTTTTCGCCCGAATTAATCAAAAAATTCACCAACACCATTTACACCAACCAAATAGAAAACGGGTCCGTGTCCGAATTCGCGATCTCGAGTCCGGGTCCGCGTCCGGGTCCAGGTTCAGGTAGAAGTCGAATTCAAAATCTTGCTTGTTTTGCCAGTGGGGTAACTTGCTTAACAATCAATTAGAAAAAGACAAGTCGTCGAGGAGTTCCGTTCTGATCACCATCAGCAATACCACTTCATCAAATGCCACTGTTCTTAATGTAAATCCTTGTTTGCCTGATGAAAATACAAAAGTCACTATACAATGCCATTCAGATTTGTACAGTCAGCAGCAGAAGTCGCTATACACTCCAGGTGCTCAAAGAGAGGTAAACGTTTAAACTGTCAAAAAGTTGTTGACTGTCATGGTAGTATTTACTTGTGAGCGCTCAACGTGTCACAAATATGTTAACAGTCGCTATTCATTAATTTCTACACTTACAACAAGTCATTGATACCTTAGCTGTCAAAAAACCAATGGTATCTAAGCGGTCAACGTGTCAAATATATCTGAACAATATGGAAAAATAGACTTTAAAGCATACAAGTATGGTCGAATATTGAATAAAAGATAGCCATGCTAATTTCAGGTAAAGCGTTTTGACAATCATCGAAAGCAGTACAGTCTTGTCATCACATACATCTATCTCACGTTTTGCCCTTCAACCATTTGGTCAAATGCCTCTCGGTCAACTTACTGCAAACTATTTCTTTTAACAGATTCATCAAGACGAATGACACATAGCAAAAGCTAACTGAAACCGAATTTAGAGCCAATTGTCAAGGCACGTCGTGGTCTCAGTAACAGGCGTTTGCTTTTCAAAGCAGAGACCGCGGGTTCAAATCTCAGTCGTACGCACCTAGAGATATTACAGCTTTTTGTTTTTTTTTTTGGGTTTCATTTCTATTATTAATTTGTGTCTTCTGGTTTTAACATAAAACGCATTAGTTTATATAATTTTTGAAGATAATGTCACATGTAGCGTATGTACGACTTTCTATCAGGACGTTGTAGGTTTGAACCCGCAGTGGGCGTTACTTAGATTACTCCTGTGCGGAATGCTGCGGAATGCCATTTGATATTTACTACTCAAAAATCACGTTTGTTGTATGGGAGCCCCTTACTTAAATCTTTATTTTATTCTGTTTTTAGTATTTCTTGTTACTTATAATAGCGGCAACAGAAATACATCATTTGTGAAAATTTCAACTGTCTAGCTATCACGGTTCCTGAGATACAGCCTGGTGACAGACGGACGGACGGACGGATGGATGGACAGACGGACGGACAGCAGAGTCTTAGTAATAGGGTCCCGTTTTACCCTTTGGGTACGGAACCCTAAAAATGCTGGTCTCTTCGAAAACTGACTAAATTAAATTAAAGGATATGAAAACAATGCATTTTATTAATTTCAGACATCATGTTTCATAGTAACATTTATTGCTTAAGACCTACACAATGGATATCTAAATAGAAATAGTCTTAGTTTTATTTTTCAAAACGTTCGGGGTTCGATTCCCGAGCTGAGTACACATTTTTTTTAATGTATGAATACAGTTTTTCGTGTTACTAAAATCGATGACATGATTCCTAAGAAGAGATCGGTGTATATCTTATAGTATCAGATTTTCCCATACTGGCCGATCTAAATGGGCCACCCTGTATAGTATATTTTACTACAATAAGTGGGCTAAATAAATATATTAACATAGGTATACAGGGTGAAATTTAATTCACTGGCCAAATTCATTCCCGGCACTAGGTTACACTTAAGGAACCTATTTAGCGAAAAAAAAGAGTACACTTTTTTTTATTTTCATTTTTCGATTTTTAAATATTTTCCACGAGTCGTGGTCACCCTATTACCACAAATGTAAACAAACCTAATAGTAGGTTTTAACAACAACATCAGCAAAACCCTTATCTGACCTTCACTAAACCTTATAATCGTTGCAATAGAGTCCACCCCGTCAGTGTTGGCGATGGTAGGCAGGTTTATCAATTTCGAGGGTAGTCTAAACTAAACCATTCCGCGCTAGCGGTAAACATAACGGTAAGCATAAATGATTAGTCACTCGTCACTCGCCAACCTTAAAACATCGCGCGCGTACTAAGGTTAAAAAAAATGTTTTCGAACCGGGAATATTACGAAGTGGTACGGTGTGTTATTTATTAAGTGTTGAGTGTTTACGTGGTGTACAAATGGAATCCGTTCCACGCCTTCGCAGACAAGGATTGAATCCAAGAGTACCATCTCGTGGGACTTTCGTTAATTGCGTCGATTGTTAATCAAATGTACGTAAGTTGATTCAATTTTTTAAATACGCCTGAATGCAAAGATTCCTGACCTAGTTTTTGCTCATTGTTTTTAAGCCACGGACGTTTTGTTAATAATCATTCATTAGTCAGAAATAACATTTTAGATTAAAAATAACATTTTAGATTAAAAGCCCGTTAATATGAAAGGAAAAATTAGCAACTTATGTAGGTAATCTCGCTGCAATAGGGTTCATAATTGGTGACGCGATTGCAAACAGCGGGAGGGGCGGGTGTCAATGACCTTAACTGATAAGATAAAAGCGAGTGTAGTGGGTAGTTGTCGGTTCACCATAACGTACGAGGTTTTTAGGACAACTTGATGATGAGTTATTTCGAAAAAAATGTACTGAGCGGTATTAAAAGAAAAAACACGTGTTTAATATTTTTTCGAGCTCTTTCGGTTGTTTCAATTTGGCCAGTGAATTAAATTTCACCCTGTATAATATGATCACCGGTTTGGAAGAACAGCCGCATATGACAGTTAAAATAAAAAAACCGATCATTCTAGTAGAACCTACTTATTTATTGTATAAGTTTGACACTTAACGATAAAATACTTCTTTAAGAAAGGAGGTGTCAATTCGTAGTGCTACAGTATTTATTTTAAAGTTAAACAGATAAAATGTTGATGTTTAGTTACCATTGAAATAACAACTGCTTAGCAACTGGTGGCACCCTGGCTGCTGACGTACGTGATTGGCAGTGCGTGTAGGTATTAATGACAGCAGCTTGAATTTGATTGCTTAGTTACCACTGACTTTTTAACAGTTATTGTCATTGTGATTAAATAAGGGTGTGTGTGTTAAAGAAAAACTCAGAAGTTAAGGTATTTGTGACGAACTGAAAGCCTACGTGAAAATGACATCTTAGATGTCCTTATTTTTGTGACGATTGAAGTGTATATTTTTTCTTGGACACCTTGCCCGCTCAGGTATATCTGCTGCTGACTGTAGAGTTCCCTCGATTCCTTATGGATCCCATCATTAGAACTTGAGCTTGACGAAAATGTGACTTAAAAACCTAACGTGCTTAACAAACATAACGAAGAGGACAAATCCCCAAACATGAGCTATGCGTCGTTGAAGAGTTCCATTCTGATCATCATCAGCAGTTTCACTTCATCAAATGTCACAATTTTTAATGTAAATGCTTGGTTTGTTTATAAAAACACCAGTATCACTATATGTTAGGGTGGTTCAAAAAACATTTTTTTTTCCTAAGGGGGTGCCCCTTAGGTGTATTTTGTCAACATAATAAGTGTAACAAAATAAGGGGGTGCCGCTTCTTCTAGCTAGAGTTTGAATTTTTCCCATACAAACGTGAACCACCCTACTACTATATGTATACCTACAAGATTTGAAGAGTGCCCTCGATTCCACCTTAATCTCACCATCAGAACTGGGTTTTGACAAAGACGGAACCAATCTGTATGTATATACTTACAAGTTACAACTCAACTAAAAAAATAATTTTCAAAATCGATCCCGAAATGACGGAGATATCAAACATTAAAAAAAACCGAATTAATACCTCCTTTTTAGGGTTTCGTAGTCAAATGGCAAAAAACGGAACTCTTATAGATTCGTCATGTCTGTCTGTATGTGTGTCTGTCCGTCCGTATGTCACAGCCACTTTTATCCGAAACTATAAGAACTGTTTAAACTTGGTAAGTAGATGTATTCTGTGAACCGCATTAAGATTTTAACACAAAAATAGAAAAAAAATACAATAAATTTTGGGGGTCCCCCATACTTAGAACTGAAACTTAAAATTTCTTTTTCATTAAACCCATACGTGTGGGGTATCTATGGATAGGTCTTCAAAACAAAAATGATATTGAGGTTTGTAATATAATTGTTTTCTAAACTGAATAGTTTGCGCGAGAGACACTTCCAAAGTGGTAAATTGTGTGCACCCCCCCCCCCCTTTAATTTCTAAAATAATAGAATGACAAAACTAAAAAATATATATGATGTACATTATCATGCAAACTTCCACCGAAAATTGGTTTGAACGAGATCTAAACTAGCCTCTAGACTGCTTGAGTCTCTTCAGCGATGCAATATTGACTATCTGTACATCGAAGTGTTGAAGTGTTTGTATAGTTACGCCACCATGTCGGTCCGAGTCAGGAGCAGAGTGCGAAGGTGATTCTATTGCAAAGAGGTGTAAGGCAGGGAGACGTTATCTCTCCGAAACTGTATACTGCCGTAATGGAAGACGCCTTCAAGCACCTGGAATGGCAAGGACTTGGCATCAACATCAACGGCGAATACATTACTCACCTTTGGTTTGCCGACGATATCGTAGTCATGGCAAAGTCGATGGAGGAACTCAGCATGATGGTCGATGACCTCAACCGAGTTTCACAACGGGTGGGCTTGAAAATGAACATGGACAAGACGAAACTTATGTCAAATGCCAATGTTGTGCCCATCCCAGTCTCCGTTGGGAACTCGGTACTCGAAGTTGTTGACTCGTACATCTACCTAGGACAAGTAGTCCAATTAGGTAGGTCCAACTTCGAGAAGGAGGTTAACCGCCGAATCCAACTCGGTTGGGCAGCGTTCGGGAAACTACGTAATGTCTTTTTGTCCGACATACCTCAGTGCCTCAAGACGAAAGTCTTTAATCAATGTGTGTTATCAGTGATGACTTACGGCTCCGAAACGTAGTTTTTCACTATCGGCCTCATCTCAAAATTCAAAGTCGCTCAACGAGCTATGGAGAGGGCTATGCTCGGAGTTTCTCTGCGTGATCGAATCAGAAATGAGGAGCTCCGTAGACGAACTAAACTTACCGACATAGCCCACCGGATTAGCAAGCTGAAGTGGCAATGGGCAGGCCACATTGCGCGCAGAGAAGATGGCCGATGGGGTCGAAAAGTGCTCGAGTGGAGACCACGGACTAGCAAGACGCTGGATGCGGGTCGCTTCCAACCGGTACGAATGGAGGTCCAAGGGGGAGGCCTATGTTCAGCAGCGGACGTCTTATGGCTGAGATGATGATGATGAACATTGTCCGTCGCCCATGACGTCAGCGTGTTACGCGTTACGCTGTCTGGAGTTTATCATTTTTTCCCCACCTTAAAAAGTGCTCAGCGCCGCTAAACAAGTTTGATTTTCGGCGGAAGTTTGCATGATAATGTACATCATATATATTTTTTAGTTTTGTCATTCTCTTATTTTAGAAGTTGAAGGGGGGGGGGGGTGCACACAATTTACCACTTTGGAAGTGTCTCTCGCGCAAACTATTCAGTTTAGAAAACAATTATATTACAAACCTCAATATCATTTTTGTTTTGAAGACCTATCCATAGATACCCCACACGTATGGGTTTAATGAAAAAGAAATTTTAAGTTTCAGTTCTAAGTATGGGGGACCCCCAAAATTTATTGTATTTTTTTTCTATTTTTGTGTTAAAATCTTAATGCGGTTCACAGAATACATCTACTTACCAAGTTTAAACAGTTCTTATAGTTTCGGATAAAAGTGGCTGTGACATACGGACGGACAGACACACATACAGACAGACAGACATGACGAATCTATAAGAGTTCCGTTTTTTGCCATTTGACTACGAAACCCTAAAAAGGAGGTATTAATTCGGTTTTTTTTAATGTTTGATATCTCCGTCATTTCGGGATCGATTTTGAAAATTCTTTTTTTAGTTGAGTTGTAACTTGTAAGTATATACATACAGATTGGTTCCGTCTTTGTCAAAACCCAGTTCTGATGGTGAGATTTATGAGGAATCGAGGGCACTCTTCAAATCTTGTAGGTGAATGAAATGATGATGATGATCCTTCCGGCCGATTTCGACCATGGCGACCACTTCGACTCCTAGTTAGCTCGGTGCTCGTGCGCCCGAATATGGCTGACATAGCCGATCTTGGAGGTGAACCTCCGTGCACATTGAGGGCACGTGAGAACACCAGCCACATAGTGGTAGTGAATGGAAGCAGGCTGGTGCACTTTCAGATCATCGCGTTTAGTGTCGAGGTCAACTTTACGTTGCTTCTCGAAATCGCGCACTTTGTCATGCACCAGCCTGCGCCACTCAGGACGTTGTGCTGCATATAGTAGTAGGGTGGTTCACGTTTGTATAGGAAAAATTCAAACTGTAGCTAGAAGAAGCGGCACCCCCTTATTTTGTTACATTTATTATGTTGACAAAATACACCAAGTTTGTAATCTTATCTTAACTACAAGGGAGTGCTCAAACACTTAGAAATTCTTCAAATTGTATGAAATCCAAAAAAAATAAGTTACTCTTTTTTAGATTTTTATGTAAGTAGTAGTTTTCACCTTATTTGAAAGTGTGATTTAAAAGATATTTTTTTGAAAGAAAATGTTTTTCTACTTCAAAACTTATACATCACATGTGCAAATAGTGTGAAACCAGATATTTAAATAAAATTCTGAATAATACTCTTTTTTTTGGGTTTCAAACAACATACAAAATTTCAACGTGGTGAAGCACCCCCTTGTAGTTGAGATAAATTACGAAACTTGGTGTATTTTATCAGCATAATAAGTGTAACTAAATAAGGGGGTGCCCCTTAGGAAAAAAAAATGTTTTTTGAACCACCCTAACATACAGGGTGAAATTTAATTCACTGGCCAAATTCATTCCCGGCACTAGGTTACACTTAAGGAACCTATTTAGCGAAAAAAAAGAGTACACTTTTTTTTTATTTTCATTTTTCAATTTTTAAATATTTTCCATGAGTCGTGGTCACCCTATTACCACAAATGTAAACAAACCTAATAGTAGGTTTTAACAACAACATCAGCAAAACCCTTATCTGACCTTCACTAAACCTTATAATCGTTGCAATAGAGTCCACCCCGTTAGTGTTGGCGATGGTAGGCAGGTTTATCAATTTCGAGGGTAGTCTAAACTAAACCATTCCGCGCTAGCGGTAAACATAACGGTAAGCATAAATGATTAGTCACTCGTCACTCGCCAACCTTAAAACATCGCGCGCGTACTAAGGTTAAAAAAAATGTTTTCGAACCGGGAATATTACGAAGTGGTACGGTGTGTTATTTATTAAGTGTTGAGTGTTTACGTGGTGCACAAATGGAATCCGTTCCACGCCTTCGCAGACAAGGATTGAATCCAAGAGTACCATCTCGTGGGACTTTCGTTAATTGCGTCGATTGTTAATCAAATGTACGTAAGTTGATTCAATTTTTTAAATACGCCTGAATGCAAAGATTCCTGACCTAGTTTTTGCTCATTGTTTTTAAGCCACGGACGTTTTGTTAATAATCATTCATTAGTCAGAAATAACATTTTAGATTAAAAATAACATTTTAGATTAAAAGCCCGTTAATATGAAAGGAAAAATTAGCAACTTATGTAGGTAATCTCGCTGCAATAGGGTTCATAATTGGTGACGCGATTGCAAACAGCGGGAGGGGCGGGTGTCAATGACCTTAACTGATAAGATAAAAGCGAGTGTAGTGGGTAGTTGTCGGTTCACCATAACGTACGAGGTTTTTAGGACAACTTGATGATGAGTTATTTCGAAAAAAATGTACTGAGCGGTATTAAAAGAAAAAACACGTGTTTAATATTTTTTCGAGCTCTTTCGGTTGTTTCAATTTGGCCAGTGAATTAAATTTCACCCTGTATAGTGATACTGGTGTTTTTATAAACAAACCAAGCATTTACATTCAATATTGTGACATTTGATGAAGTGAAACTGCTGATGATGATCAGAATGGAACTCTTCAACGACGCATAGCTCATGTTTGGGGATTTGTCCTCTTCGTTATGTTTGTTAAGCACGTTAGGTTTTTAAGTCACATTTTCGTCAAGCTCAAGTTCTAATGATGGGATCCATAAGGAATCGAGGGAACTCTACAAATCTGAATGGCATTGTATAGTGACTTTTGTATTTTCATCAGACAAACAAGGATTTACATTAAGAACAGTGGCATTTGATGAAGTGGTATTGCTGATGGTGATCAGAACGGAACTCCTCGACGACTTGTCTTTTTCTAATTGATTGTTAAGCAAGTTACCCCACTGGCAAAACAAGCAAGATTTTGAATTCGACTTCTACCTGAACCTGGACCCGGACGCGGACCCGGACTCGAGATCGCGAATTCGGACACGGACCCGTTTTCTATTTGGTTGGTGTAAATGGTGTTGGTGAATTTTTTGATTAATTCGGGCGAAAACTGGAAGGTTAGGTATCATAAAATGTTCATGAAGAGAAATTGTAAGAGATGGTTTCATTACCAACAACTGTGGAAAATACTGTTTGGTTACTCTTTATTTAAAAATAGCAAAATCAAATTGCATGATTTCATTCGTTTTCTCCACTGTAAACAGAATAAGTAATGATGTTACTATGGATATGAAATAAAATGTGTGTTTTTATATCTTTAAACCCAATTACTAAGTAGACTGCACATACATTAAAGTCACATTAAAATTCCATTTCGCGAAATAGAGATTCAACATTTAACTTTGCAAAAGTAGATAATTGAAATATTTTAAAAGCAATAAAAATAGATTAGGTTAGATTCGAGCTACAATGACATAAGTTTGGGTTCAAGGCAAGGTTGCAGGGCCTCAACATGGGAAAAAAGGGGAGGGACTGTTGGCCTGCCTCAGTGAGCCAGAACTCACCCACTAATCCCTACTACTGCCGTAAGCAGGTAATGAATTCCCAATGTATTAAGTTTAGGTTTAATAAATTATAAATATATTTTATTAATAACATAATAATATACAAAGGTTAGGTTAGGTTTTTTATAATGTGTTTATACTTATTGTTGTTTTTTTATGTGTTTTTGTATTTTACTTTTATATTCATGTTATAAATGACCTAGCCTAAGAAGAAAAATAAATAAATGATAATAATACAAATATGTATAAGCATAAAGTAATAAATAAGCCTACAGCTATTAATAATGTCCGTAATCTGTATAATTCCAAAATACGGATCCCTCGGATGCGGATGCTGCTTACATAATCTCGTCTGTCAAGGTGTTTCGGCAGGAAAGGCCTTGGCAGACTTATAAATTCCTGAAATGAGGGTTCATACCTACCGACTAGAATTGGTTTCATGGTGGTATCAGATGGGTTAGTGTACGGTAACCGATGGTCATCTTGCTTATAATCTCGTCTGCCAAGGTGTTTCGGCAGGAAAAACCTTGGCAGACTTATATATTTCTAAAATGGGGGTTCATACCTACCGACTGGAATTGGTTTCATGGTGGTATCAGATGGGTTAGTGTAGGGTAACCGATGCAGACCTTGCTTACATAATCTCGTCTGCCATGGTGTTACGGCAGGAAAAGCCTTGGCAGACTTATATATTCCTGAAATGAGGGTTCATACCTACCGACTGGAATTGGTTTCATGGCGGTATCAGATGGGTTAGTGTACGGTAACCGATGGTCATCTTGCTTATAATCTCGTCTGCCAAGGTGTTTCGGCAGGAAAAACCTTGGCAGACTTATATATTCCTAAAATGGGGGTTCGTACCCACTGACTGGAATTGGTTTCATGGTGGTATCAGATGGGTTAGTGTAGGGTAACCGATGCCGACCTTGCTTACATAATCTCGTCTGCCGAGGTGTTTCGGCAGGAATAGCCTTGGCAGACTTATATATTCCTGACATTAGGGTTCATACCTATCGACTGGAATTGGTTTCATGGTGGTATCAGATGGGTTAAATTAGGGGTCCCGTTGACCACCTTTGAGAGCGTCTGCCAAGCACTTCCGGCTAAAAAACTACTGGCAGACTTCGCTTTTATGTGTCTACATGTAAATTTCTAACTGCTGCCATAACTATTATTTCGGTATCAGATGGGTTAAATCAGCCCCCTTTTTTCGCACCGGAAGTGGCCTTCTTTTTCGTACTTTCGGCAAGTTCCGCCGTGGCAGACTATCGAATTCGGACTTAGCATCACTTTTATGGTTTCCCATTGTGTATTTCATCGTGGTATCAAGTCGGTTAGAAATTTTGCGGCCGGCTCTTCTACTAGTGGCGATTATGGCATTCACCCCCCTTAAGGGGGAGGCCTATGTTCAGCAGTGGACGTCTTATGGCTGAGATGATGATGATGACTAGTGTAAGACAAAGATAGTATGATTCTCTCTGTCTTATCTATGATTAAAATGAGACAGTTCTTGGACAAACTATAAGTTATAGCCGGTATTAAAAATTATAACTATAGATGGTCAAGCAAATCTTGTCAGTAGAAAAAGGCGGCAAATTTAAAAAATGTAGGCGCGAAGGGTTATCGTCACATTTGAATTTCGCGCCCTTTACTACTGACGACTTGACAAGATTTGTTTGACCAATTTTTTTTTAACAATTTTGGCCTGGATGCGAGTCCTTTAAGCCAAATTTGTTTGACCAAGTATAGAAGAGTTCTTATACCTTAAGTCCCAATCTAGGACAATAATTTTAATATTTTAAAGTAGAATCTAATCAAAATATTTATTATTTTTATCTATGATGAATCCAAACACATGAGCGTTTAAAAATCATAAAAATACCTCACGAAATTTGACAGTCGTGACGACGCAATCGCTTGCGTTGCGGCTGACACTTCTTTTAATATCCATATGACTCAAAATCACTACAGCAATTTAAAAACATTTTGAATGTTATAAGATTCATTGTCGTTTAGCAACATCCATTGCATACCGGGCACAATGGCGTAAACAATCCGTTATCCCTTCGCTGCGCCATGTCACTAAAGTACTATAAGCGACACAAATCGTGACAAACTTATAAATAAACAAAGATTTTAGACCATAAAACAATCATTTTACGGACGTAAATGTTGAATAACATTGACATCGTTAGAACAATGTTGTCAACTGTACTATTTTAAGTGGTTAAAGTGGTTTGTGTTGGTTTGTGATGCGATTTCGCTTGCGTATTTTGCACCGGGTAATTAAATTAGTAAATTATAATTAGAGCCGGTAGCTTCTTTAAATTATGTGTTAAAAACATAATGTATTGATGTTACTTACCTTCGAGTTCAAATAAAAATCGCATTCGCGTTCTGAAAATGGAGTACCATTTTAACGATCTGTGTATGCCTGCCGATCATCTTTTAACAGGTAATTTGGATTCATTAGTACCAGCTGTTAAATTTGATGTTTATATGAATAATTAGACGTTAGAACCCCAGGTTAAACAGTGATACTTGAAGGTCTTGAAGTTGTCAGGTTGTTTATTTCCGTTGACTATTTACCCTCTTTAGAAATTAGTAAATTTAGAAACTACCAACTACTGAGTTTTAAATATTGTCGAAAACTCACATTTTTGCAGACACAGATTCCAAAGTAACTTTGAAAGATCATATTCTTATTTAAATCAAGTCAGTAAGTCCTCCTAAGGAGTTTATAAGAACCCAAAGTGTATTTATAGAAATGAAATTCTTCTCTGGGTGTTCTTGAACCAAACTTTTAATAACCTTAACTTTTATGACCGTTATACTTAATTTGTAAAGCTTATTACATATTGTTTCTTCTGATGGATATTTATTTTATTTTACACAATTGAAACACATTTAAATAATATTTCATGTTGTATAAAAGATCTCATACTATAATCTCTGGTGTCCCATGGAATACTAGCAAAAATTACCGCCAATTCAATTTAAATAATTACCAAATGGATCAGAGTTTTTTTTTTATTTAAAACTAAACCAATACTATTTTCTAAACAGTTGATTCAAATTTGACTGCCATTTTCCACGGTGCTATCACTAGAGCAGTGTTTTTCAATCTTTTTCATGATGCGACCCCCTTAGTACCTATGTACAAAATGTTTCGCTTATGTATTGCCTAATAGCTGCTAGAGTTTGAAAAACACTGCACTAGAGGATAAAACTGACCAAGTAACCTCACATTCAAACAAATTTAAGACTTATATCAACCAGGATATGAACCATGATTACCTTTTGTATTGTTTTCGAGGTCCCAATATTTCCGATACAATATGCATGTAACTGCGTCGAAATATCAGGAGCTCGGAGGCAATACAAAAGGTAATCATAGTTCATACCTCGATCAATATAAGTCTAGAGAAACTAACCGTGAATCATTCAAATTCAAGATTCTCAAAATGCTTCTTCATTCTAGACCCATACGCAGCTGAATACACTCCGCAGTACATCATGCCGTCACAGGAAGGGGAGTATGAAGTGCGGAGCAGTATACTGGTGGACGGTGGAGACAGGTTTGGTGTCTCCGCTGTGCAGTTTGACAAGTTTGAAGAGTTAATCTGGATGGGTAATCAAGGGGTATGTGTGTTATGCAAATTTGTATAATTAGTTGAAGTTACAAGTTTCAAACATGTTTTATTTTGAAAATTTTCATTTGGCTTATATTATTTCAATATTTGTTTATTTTGTAAAATTTCAAGTTTAATATTCCCCAAGCAAGAATTTTGAAAATTTTCATTTGGCTTATATTATTTCAATATTTGTTTATTTTGTAAAATTTCAAGTTTAATATTCCCCAAGCAAGAATTTTGAAAATTTTCATTTGGCTTATATTATTTCAATATTTGTTCATTTTGTAAAATTTCAAGTTTGATATTCCACAAGCAAGAAGTAACCAAGAGGTGTCTTTTCAAACTTCTTATAATACATTTAATGCTGTGGCTGAAATCGGTCAGGAGAAGAGAGAGAGTCAGGGTTTATCATGTTTATTCTTTCACCAAAAAGTAACTTATCTGTAATTAAAATTATTTTGTTGTGGAGATCTTATTGGAATTAACTTAGGTTTAACCTGAACCTCCAGGTTGACAGCTCCACAGTATACGGCTAGGCTACCAGTGCATCTTCAAATATTGTCCAATCAGTATTAAGACAATTTATAATACTTTAAACTCTCACATACACACACACACACACACACAGCTAGTTCAACCTGGCTGAAACGTCGGAAAGGTGAAATAATGCAATTTAATCACATCAGACCCGTTAATGACATTAATTAAGACTATTTAGCCCTAAAATATAAATTGAACATCATAACTTGCTATATTTTAGGGCCACGTGACATCGTATTACGGCCCAGCCATGCAGAAGTACACCTCGTTCCAAGTCCATGAGTCTGAAGAAGTGAGGGATATACTGACGATGGAGAATGGTATTTATGCTCTCACGAAAACGTCCCTGCGCCATCAGATACGGAGAGGCATTCCGAAACATACTCACAGGTCGGTAACATACATTTTGTGACTTTCAACCATAAACCTAGTATTACATAGATGAGCTATACGCGTGCCTCCGTGAGGGACAGAACATATGCAAAGCGACAATATTAAAAACACGTTTTAACATTCCTGACAACATACCAAAAACTTTGTTGCCCACCATAAACCATACTAAATTTTTGGTGGGGAACAAACAAAAAGTGAGACTGACAAGGACAAGCAATAATACCGCTTTCTCTGCTACTCCTACTGAAATTTCCATAAGTGCATCTCGTTCGGTCGTTTGGCCCCTCCCCCCGTGTCATCTCTATGCTTTCATCCAAAAGGCACCACATTGTTGGTTGTCGATAAGGTTGGTTTCAAATTGTAGCTATATGGAAATAGCGCGTTACAGACGACCGACATTAAGTACCCTTTTGGGCACATTTATATGTCGGAAAAGCTTTTTGTGTGAGAGACAACATGCTCCTTACCATGTCTCCATATTAAAACAAATCAAATAGAGTACTGAATAAATTGGTTAACCCTTTAGTTCGTAGCGGCAACATACTTGCCATCATACTTAAAACAAAAACGCACAATAAACACTATTTAATTTTTATGTTATTACTTGGGCTAGCTTTAGCTAAACTTATTATTAGTAGGTTAGAATTGATTTATTTGCAAGATTTTGTTACCTTGTCACAAATGAAGTTGGTATGTTATTTTTTCTTGTAACCATAGGCAGGCGTGTCTCAATCCGCGATTTCGTCGCTTTGCTACAGGTAGCTAAAAGTACATCCGTTCGGCCCCCATTTGGGGTTTGCCATAAGCCGCGCGTGGCGCTTTCGCCACCTAGCGGCCATATCTGTGCTGATCGTAACAGACGCGTTTTGTTAGAGTGAGTCTTCTGTACTTAGTACTATTATTTATTCTGTGCCATAGACCTCATAAAAGTTCACCAGTTG
The DNA here is from genome assembly GCF_963556715.1 of Cydia fagiglandana. Classification (NCBI taxonomy): domain Eukaryota; kingdom Metazoa; phylum Arthropoda; class Insecta; order Lepidoptera; family Tortricidae; genus Cydia; species Cydia fagiglandana. Next base: position 16,413,929 of record NC_085944.1, read on the forward strand.
GCCAACAGGTCGCGCAACATGACGGACATGCAGTGTCTCTACCAGGTGAATTCTACCAAGCTAATGATGGGCGGACATCAGGACAAGTTGATAGATCTCGACCTTACCAAGCTGGTGGAAACTGTTATTGTGAGTATTTCTTTACAATATGAAACTTTTTATTTTATTTTATATACAGACCATTTTTTCTTCCATAATTCTTATTAAAATGTAAAAATAAAACTACGCGTTTGTATACAAAAGACTGCTTCTCAATCCACCAACGCAGCAGCATCTGACGTCCAAGAGGCTTCAACACACATTTCCCTTAACCTCTTTACGTGGTATCACTCAAGAAAAACCGGCCAAGTGCGAGTCGGACTCGCGCTCCAAGGGTTCCGTACATTACCCAATTTTAACAATGTATTTTTTATATGTGAAACGCCAGTGAATTAAAAAAAAAACCCATCAACCAAACACTAAGTATTTTGTCCGACTCACGCTTGACTGCATATTTCTAATAAGTTTTCCTGTCATCTATAGGTAAAGAACTATTATGTATATTTTTTTCAAAATTTTTGACCCAGTAGTTTCGGAGATAAAGGGGGGAATGGCAATTTTTTGGCTATTTTCTTAAATAACTAATAAAATATTTATTTTAAAATGACAAATAAAAAAATATTTGAGATTCTCAAAATGAGCTCTTTCATTTGATTTGTAACACGATATACATAGTTTAAAAAACATTTTTGTAATGTATTCATGTAACCCCCACAAGTGGCCTCCATGTTTAAAATTCATTTGTTTACGTAAGATGAAGATGTCCGTCTTTGGGTCACGAATTTACATATCTGTACCAAATTTTAACTTAATTGGTCCAGTACTTTTGGAGAAAATGTGCTGTGATAGACAGACAGACGCACGAGGATCACTCCTATAAGGGTTCCGTTTTTTCCTTTTGAGGTACGAAACCCTAAAAACGGTCCCGGGCACGATTGAGTATATGCCTCGAATTATAAATAGAAAACAACAATTTTTTTAAATAATTTACGGTTTAGACTCACTTGTTTTTAGTCACTCGCGCGACGTTTCGTAGAGCCTAGGTCTCCTGTCATGTCGCGCGAGTGACTAAAAACAAGTGAGTCTAAACCGTAAAATTATTTCAATGTTAGTATGTCTCACAACAGCTTAAATTCGAACAAAAAAATTACACTGTAAAATAGTATACTTACTGTTCGTCTACTGTCAAGACTTACGTCGGTTTAAGCTGTTTATATCTCCACAGCCGATCCCAGAAGAAGGCTGCGCCGTGCTTCGCGGCGGCGGGAGCTCCCTGGTCGCCTGCGGCAGCGCCAGCGGCTCCGTGAGCCTCCGCGACCTGCGGAGCCCGACGACGGCGCAGCACACGTTCCGGGCGCACTCCGCCTGCCTCTCCGACCTGGACATGCAGGGCGACCTGCTCATCACGTGCGGTTTCCAGTCGTGAGTGTTATACTTGACTATAGTAGCGAATGAAATTTGCGACCAGTTTTTTAACTGACTACGGCAACGCAAAAGGAGGGTTATGATTAAATTTGATGCTTTGACGGCTCGAAGTATTCCGGCAGTTCTATTTTTAAAGATGTTAAATATTAAACAGGAGGCTAGAAATAGCTAAACTGGTTTGATTAGCACGTTATTATTTCGCTGATTAGCAAAACATTTTTTTATTACTATGGATTTCCACAAAGAAACGATTAATCTATTAATTACACCAACACCTCAGCCCTTCAATATATCTCACGTGACATTTAATAGAAAGAATCTAATATTGTGAACAGAGTAAACGGCGTAGCAGTGGCGGAGCCCTACGTGATAGTGTGGGACGTGCGTCGCCTGCGCGGCGGCGCGGCCACGTCAGCCGCGTGGTCGTGCGCCACGGCGGCGCCTCCGCTGCTGCTCCACTACCTGCCCGCCTTCTCCGGTCGGGCCGTGGCCCTGTCCGGCGACGGACACGTGACGCTCCTCCATGTCAACGCTAGTGATGACAACCACTCCGTTTTCCAAGTAAGATTCTAAAGGGGCCCACAGATTACCAGCTCGCCGGACGATATCAGCCTGTCAGTTAAAGCAAAGTCTTTTTAATTCGTGACTATGTCTTACCGTCATCAGCTGTGCCTATTTTATGTCGATTATTTTTGATTCAAATCAAAACGTTGCAACTGAATACTTGCATGTACGATTATACAACATTGCTGTTTACCTGTTTTTTGTGTACTCTGTGCTCGCTAAAAATAGTAAGTACTCTTATCCGTTAAATATACTGTCTCATCAAAATGAATTCGTGACAACTTTCTATTCGATTGTTCAGTACCTAATGTCTAAAGTTAATAGTTTAGAAAAATATATTAATTGCCGAAATGTGATACAAAAGCCTAAACCCTACCAGTTTATTAATACCATGTTACTAGCCCCACCAATTAACGACTTTGCAAACAATATGGACATTTTAATATTTTTTTAATGTTAGAGATTGATATTTTAAACGAACTGGACGACTTGGACAATAATAGCAGCTTTTTCTGTAAGATCACGGATCTACCCACTTTAATGCCTAAAAAAAAACCTACATATTCAATTATAACTCAGAATATAAGAAGCATTTATAAAAACATGGATGACCTAGAAGTAAACTTAACCTTATTCCAACAGATTCCGGACGTTTTGGTACTCACGGAGTGTCGGTTTAATCACGACAAACCTCTTCCAATAAAATGTAATTACTCATGCTATAATACTACAAAACAGACAACGCAAAATGATGGGGTAGCAGTTTATATAAAAAATTCTATACAACATCAGATAAAAGAAGTTATGTTACCCGAGGCTTCTTGTATACAAATTACTATATCATGTTTTACCATACTCTGTATTTACCGTTCTCCATCGATAACGAACACTACTAACTTCGTTACGTCTCTCGATTGGTATTTAAAAAACAACCATTTGGGGAATAATGTCATTATTACCGGGGACATCAATATTAATATTATGATACAAAATAACTCGACTATAAATTACCTCAATATGTTAGCATCGCACGGCTTGTTGACAACACATAAACTAAACACTCGAATAAATAGTTGTCTGGACCACATAATCACAAATCTAAACCCCAATATATACTTTTCCAGAACAGCTATACTTGACACTACGATAACAGACCACCACATGACTTTGCTAAATATCTACTCTAAATCTAAAAACATGCCTAATAAAGCTCACAAAACCATAACTGACTACCAACAAGCACTTAATTTATTTAAAAACAATGATCTCAACGAGTTATTAAAAATAAACGACCCCAATATTTTGACAAACAAATTGATTTATTACCTCAATAATGCAATCGTAACAAGTTCTAGGATAGTTAGAATTCCATGCAATAAAAGGACGTTAAGACCCTGGATTACTACAGGTGTACTGAATTGTATTCGGCATAGAAATAAATTGCAGAGGACACTTAGACATGACCCTACTAACGAGATACTTCAAATTACTTATCGCCGATATAGGAATTACTGCAATAATCTAGTGAAAAAATTAAAACAAAAATATGAACGTGATCTTCTAAATGAGGCCAAAAATAACAACAAACTATTATGGAAGTCAATAAAAAATATTACAAATTTAAATAAACCCAGAAGTAAAAACAATGAACTTGCAAACCTATCTGACTCCCCTATCTCTTCAGCTAATTTTATAAACAAACATTTTACTTTTGTCGGACAACATCTAGCTGAAAAAATTGCACCAACTTGGAGCTACGATCATAACCTCACAACATATTTAAACTCCTTATACTCTCATGCGTCATCAATTGGCATAATAGAGCCAGATCTGGGAGAAATTGAATCCACAATCCTAAATCTTAAAAATAAATCTGCATCTGGTTGGGACAACATACCAACAACTTTTATTAAACTGGCAAAATCTGAATTAATTCCCATTCTAGGCCATTTGACTTCACTGTGTTTCTCCAAAGGAATATTTCCTGACGCTCTTAAGCGAGCAATTATCCACCCAATCCACAAGGACGGGGACAGAACAGATATCAACAATTATAGGCCCATTTCAGTCCTTTCCACAATTTCTAAAATCATAGAAAAGATAATAAATCGTAGATTGATAAATTATTTTAATAAATACGATCTTCTGTCAGACCGACAATATGGTTTTCGTGAAGGTAAGAGTACGGAAGAAGCGATACTTGAACTAACTAACTCTGTCTCAAAGCACTTGGAGAGTAAAAAAAAGACGTTATGTATTTTTCTAGATTTACAAAAAGCTTTTGATACTGTGTCTGTCCCCGTCCTAATTCGAAAGCTAGAATCTATGGGTGTTCGCGGAAACTTCTCAAAACTAATCTCATGTTATTTAAACAATAGAACACAGCGTGTTAAAATAAGTAATGAGGTATATAGCTCCGATGAACAATCAACGCAGTTTGGCGTGCCCCAGGGCAGTGTCTTAGATCCTACTCTTTTTCTGGCCTACATAAACGACCTTACTAACATCCAACTTACAAACGGGCTAGTTATTTCTTATGCAGATGATACAGCTTTACTATTCCATGGGGAAAATTGGGATGAGGTATATGCTCATGCTGAGGCTGGTCTTTCAAAAGTGATGATATGGTTACAAACCAACTTACTTTCATTAAATATTAAAAAAACCAATTACATAACTTTTTCAATTCTAAACAGTACACAACCGGATAGGATAAAACATAATTTAATTGCTCACAATTGCATTAATCAACAAAATGATACTTGCTCATGCCCCAATATCAATCATGTTACCTGTACTAGATATTTAGGTGTCCATATAGATCAACTACTTTCTTGGAATCAGCAAAACGAAGTAACTGCTAATCGAATAAGAAAGCTGAACTGGTTATTTAGATATCTTAGGCATGTCTCAGATAAGGAACTATTAATATACATATATATAAAACGCTAGTACAATCAATTATTCTCTATTGCTTACCTGTTTGGGGTGGTACTCATAAAACTAAACTCATAGCACTTGAGCGGGCGCAACGATCTATCTTAAAGACACTTCTGGGTAAAAAAATAAGATACAGCACTGTCGACGTTTACCGTGACGCGGACGTGCTTACAGTGCGACAGCTTTACATACTAAATAGTGTTCTCAAGGTACACAAAACATTAAAAATTGATAATAACTTAATAAAAAAACGTAATCCACATTCGGTAGTTAATCAACTTCATACAGCTAAGACTTCTTTTGCACGAAGACAATTTTATGTATTATCAATCAATCTATACAACAAAGTGAACAGGCTAACGAGCATTTACACAAAAAGTTATGGAGAGTGTAAAAAACTTTTATCAACTTGGTTAAAAAATAAAAACTATGATGAGACTGAATCACTCATAGAATAGATAGGATAGGTAAATAAATTATGTAACTGTATAACGGATGGTACGGAACAAGGGACGTTTATGCAAACGGGTAATTGTTTAGGATATGTACTTTATTTCTTACTTATTAATCACGCTAATGTTTGAATTCGGTTGTGAGATACAGTTTGTTAAACATTAGTGTAAAAATATGCATGTTTCAACCCTAGCTAGTAGATACTTAACTGTTTTGTAGACCACTTGGGTAACCTACTGTTATGTCTTTTTCTTATATAATATAATACTTATGTAATTAGTTTACAATAGTATTTAAGATTACCTTAAGTTATAGGTTATTTTATTTTTAGCGCTGAACCCTGTATGAAAGAGCGAATACCTCCTAACACAAGTTTTTAACTTAAAAGGAGGATTCGGCACCTATGTCTTTAAACGTGTGTTAAAAATAAATAATTTTGAATTTTTTTTTTGAATTTTTGAAAGCAAAAGGTGACAGTTCCGTCCGCCGCTGCTGCTGCACTACCTGCCCGCCTTCTCCGGCCAGGCCGTGGCGCTGTCCGGCGACGGACACGTGACGCTCCTCCATGTCAACGCTAGTGATGACAACCACTCACGATATGATTACCAGTCTACGATATCAGCATGTCAGTTAAAGCAAAAGGTGACAGTTCCGATCAACTGACTGGCTGATATCGTCCGGCGAACTGGTAATCGTGCTAATCGAGAGGTGAAATGTTGCTAATGTGAGGTTGGGCGTTAAAGGAAAACAACTAGCTTTGAGTATAGACGTATAATGACTTAAATAACACGTACATGCACTTATATACCCTGGCTATGCTTGTGTGTGGGTGAGGCATAGCACACACACTACACCTCCCCCCCCTTGTAGAAAAAAAAGATTAATCTTATTTAAATTTAATCTTTTTTTTATAAATTTAATATAAAGTAGTTTGTTCAAACAGTTTTAGCAACGAAAGTAAAAGTGCATAAATGAACCTTGAAGAAATGTTTCACGAAAACAAACCAAAGAAAATAAGTGTGGATTATTTATTTATCGTATGGCATATGTACATGTCACTGGATTACAATGTCAAAGGTTTCGTTAAAATTTCGCCCTGTGTGGATTAAGACTGCATCGAGCAAAATCAGCGAAAAAGGCAGTCACCGTTTAGTGGCTAGCGTCCACATCTCTTGATAATTTTTTTTATAATAAATATCATTATTATCCCAAAGAGTGTGTTTACAACGAATCACCCTTGAAAATTTGAAATCATTTACAATATAATAAATACACTCATGCAAAGTTGTACCTAAAACGAGATGAACGAGTGTCAGCGTTTAGTAAAATTTGTATAAAAATTTCGATGCTCAAGCTATAAAATCGAGTGATTTCGAAAGCCAGATAACTGGACTACAACGAATCAGGCTTTTCCTATTTTTCCTCTTAAAGACAACAGAGAAACTCAATCGTAAACGTAAACTTTCGTAAAATTTCCATACATCCGCCATATCTGTCAAATTCTCCTTTGAATCAGATGCCCGCTGTGGGCCGTCCGGAGCGGACGCGTACTTAAAATCTCCCATTTTGACAGTTCATTTATGACATAAATTCATGTCCGTATACGAATGATGATACCAGTGAAAAACTGTGTTCAAAATAAATAGGGTAAATGAATAATGTCACACGGAGATCAAGAGTCATTAAAATTTTGATTTGTTTTTATTCATAAGTCATAATACTTTAAAAATATAACAAATTATATAAAAAATATACGAACACAACCAAATCAGTGTAATTAGTTTCTTCCTAATTCACTAAAAATGAAAAAAGTTTGAAGATTTGTTTTATCTTATTGGAATAAATTTTCATTGTGCTGGCATTCATATTACGTCATTTTAAAAACATATATGACATAATGTCAATATACTAGATAGACAATTTATCAACAAATTTCTTCACATTTTAACGTAAACAATATAAATTATTAAAATTTTATTTATGAAGACGAAGCAATGTTGTTCACATAATATCAGCAATAAAATTCTTAGTTTCAACCAGTTTTGTTGCTATTCTGAGAGCTATCACGTGCTTTGAAAGTTAATTCAATGATATATCATCAAGAAATTGAAATCAAGACTCGACCTGCAGTCTCAGCGAGTTTTTGTGGCTATATTATCAGTTGAAAGAACGATATTTAAAGCCAATACCGCAGTGGTCTGGTTTACGAGTACCTATATTGGTTCCATGTGACGATTTTTATATAAATGTATCTATCAAATTAACGTGCTTTTATTTCATTGATATTCGGTGCAAAACGATAACTCAGTAACGAAAAATAATTACTTATCAGAAATGCCTTAGGGTTTTTTTCAGTGAACGTTTATTTATAGGTATTTATGAGGTCTTATGTCTTATCAGTGTGGCTTTGGCCTTTGGACATTTTTGTAATGCTTTGTAATAAGGTAGGTGAGGTATCTATATCCCTAATTGTAGTAACCTTTTTTTGAATGAATTACAATTTAATTATTTAAATAAAAAAGTGGTCTACAAACATACATATCCGCTCGGTCCGCTAAAATAATTTAAGTGCCCTACATAATAGGTATATTTAAGATTAACAATCAGTAAACATCATTAATTACGCTCAAATGCTTGTTTCAAAGGTATAAAAGTACAATTTGCTAAGTAAACTGTCAATCTACATTAATTATAATAGATAGACTCCTAGAAGTCAGCTTACTGAAGATTATGAACAACATATATTATAAGTACTTTCTAAATAAAATACAATTTGTTTTTCCATGACTCATGTAGGCCGTATTTTACTATAGACCATTTTAAATTGAAGATGAAATTAATTCATGATAAAAGCTAATAAGGCCCGGTAATATTTTCTATTATTCTTGAACTTATGTTCAAGTCAGTGTTCAACTGTCAGTGCAAGTAACAAGGCCCGGTTCCGAACCAACATGGTATGGTTTTTTTATAAAACGTGTATTTTTCAAAAGCGCCGGAATATTTTTATAACTATTTTGGTATATATGAAGAAACATTGATTTGGTCATAATATCCTGATTATTAATATTACTATTTCAGTTAAAATAAAGGTGGGCCTTATATGCTTCACCTGACCTTATTCGTCCACATTTAGATCCTATAGCTATATTTGGTCACTTTGGCCGTCACTCTCCATTTGATGCCGATTGTACTAACCATTAAAAGTACAGTTCATATGTACTTTTACCTGTACTGAAACTTAAGCATTTGAGCGTAATTAAAGATGTTCACTGATTATTAACATTACGTGTTAAAGAACCGTGTCCCGATTTGGGCCATGGTGCGTCCATTAATGAATCGCATACTAACGGATAGAGGTTTACGAGTACATTCAAAGAAAAATAATTATAGGCAACCCAATACTAGTGGCTTAGTATACCAAAAATAAGGGAAGAGGGGAAATGGTCGGCTCCAATCTATGAAGTCCAATCTATGCTATATTTCATGCTTTCTTCATGCTTTTAGCAACTAGGGCAAGTTATATATCATTTTTGTATAATTTAGGGACGAGGAATTCAGTTTTTAAATAATCGTATATAGGTATAACGATTCATACAAATAAACTGATTTTTGCACAATAAATGATAATGATATGTAATTTTAGGACAATTTTGGCCTTTACAATCACAGTGTGGTGATTTGTACTAAATAAAAAATTGCAAAATCTAGGCCTAGCAACAAGCTCTTATGAATCGTAATTAATCTTAATCTAACTATCAGAACAATTTATTGATGTTAATATTATTCCATAATAAAATTGGATTATTATACATATCAAATTTAACACTAAGAATTTCACAGAAGGATCGTCAAACATTAAAAATATTGTATAAAAAATACTAGTCTATAATTTCTAGAATAAAATCTAAATGTCAAAAAAATAAAAATAGGCACTCATATATTTTTTCTGAATATTAATTAGTAGCGCGTGGCGGTGATGATTTCTATTCAAATTGAATTATGGCCAAAGTCAAACATTAAAAAAAAAAACTGAATCTGGCATTTGAAAAGTGTGAATACAATGTTTTAATATTTTACAGATAAATTACAGGTGATAATTTTGTAGATGTGGAAGGTAGAGTTGTGCTAGGCGTGGTAAGCGGGTGCAGATGCAGGAGCAAATAATAGGCACCAAGCGTTCGTTTTCGCACACCGATTTACTGTCCGTTACGACACACAATACACACATCTATCTATCTTTATACAAACAGAAGGAGAAAGAGCGAAAGCCAAATAATAATTACAAAACACAAATTTAACGGGAAAAAGCAACTTAGTATGACAGCCTCGATAACAACGTTCGTATCTAGCTCTCTGCGCCTGCGGGAAGCGGGCACAATACATCGCTGTCAGCGCTGCAGCCGAGGGCGGATCGTTAGACCGTCAAACACGGCGCGCAGCGCTTACAGCTGCTCTAGGATTACTTACACAGAACAGAGCTCATACATGTGAAAATTATCTAATAATAAAATCGGTCGCTCTGTCCGCGGGTAATTTAATATATTTGGGATTTACAATAAACTATACATTCATCCCTACAATTTTACAAATGAAATGGGTTTCTGCCAACATTGCCACCCTATTATAAAGCAGTAGGCTTTTTTACTAATAAGGGATGCCCACCAAATACGCTCATAAGAACGATTTATTCTATAGATATAGGCTATGAATTATCTAATGATATACAGGGTGTAATCGTTAAGTGTAGCCGGGCTATAAATCCGTAAATATAACAGATATCAGAAAATTTCAAATTGATATCGAAAGTGCGTTATCCAATGAGTAAAATTACATTAATATATTTTTTTAATAAAAGCAGAAATATCCCAAACATTAACTTCAAACCCACCCATACATTTAGTACGACGACTCACCCCTCAAAGAACGTTGGTGTTGTAAGAGATAAATCTGCTTGAGATTCATTATTTTCGATAATAAACTGTAATAAAATAATAAAACTACCGTTTATGAAATAATAAATCTAACATTTATTTTTTAATCACGCCGCAAAGTTAATTTAGAAATATTTAAGGGGGCCCGTCAATGTATCGCACAAGAAGGGCGTCATTTCGAGAAACTACTGTAAACAAAAAATGTACGTCCTTAAAAAATAAGTGTTAGATTTATTATTCCATAAACGGTAGTTTTATTATTTTATTACAGTTTATTATCGCAAATAATGAATCTCAAGCAGTTTTGTCTCTTACAACACCGACGTTCTTTGAGGGCTGAGTCGTCGTACTAAATGTATGGGAGGGTTTGATTGGAAGTTAATGTTTGGGATATTTCTGCATTTATTTAAAAAAAGTTATTAATGTAATTTTACTCATTAGGTAACGCACTTTCGATATCAATTTGAAGTTTTCTGATATCTGTTATATTTACGGAATTGTAGCCTGGCCACACTTAACAATTACACCCTGTATAAGTTAATTCAGGACGCGTCATGGACCAGAACCCATACTATCCGGGACACAGTTCTTTAATATTATGTAGGACTAAAAAGGCCCTCTGTCGGTGCGGGTGACAAGGCCCAGTCCCGGGCCTTATTGAACGTATGAGATGAATTAGTAAATTTAAATATTTTAATATAGGTAGTTATGAGTTATTTGATTTCCCGATAAGTTTTAAGTAAGCATCACTTACTGACTTACAAAAGTATAAGTGTAGTACCTGAATTTTATTAGATGTTTTTAAAGCCTTATTATCAACAGAGCTTTAAAAATTAAGTTATAAGTGAAATATAATAAGCGTCTATAGTTGTAAAAAATGTTACAAGACCTATAACTAATGAAGGGATAATTTTAGATAGAGTCCACTTTTTTCGAGTAGGTAAAGTAGACGATTTCTTATATCTTTAATAATAAAACTCCTAGGTTTAATTTGGTCTATGTCTACAAACCGCATACCTACCATCGCACACCACCACACTGTTAACTGACAGTCCATAAACCTTATTACAAAAGGCATAAGGTCTACCGATGGACAGTTAAGAGCGTCGCCGTTTTGTACCTATCTTAATACAAAAGTCAACAACGAAAATAATTAATTACCTAATACGTCACATACCTATGACATGACATGAACAAACAAGGAAAGCTATATATAAAAAGTGTTTTTTCTCTGTCTTCTCACAAAGGAAAGCTTTGACAGTTTAAATTCCTCAAAGAAGGTCAGTAGTTAACACTAAACTCGAAACAGCACCTTTAAAAAAACATTAGGGGTCACTGACCTGTCCCAGTAAATTGAGGTAGTGTGCGTGAGCTGCGTTTGTGTGTGAAATGGGGTAATTTGACAGAATCTGAAAATTTACCCTCCTCGACGCCCTCTTAATTTTTTTAATTTATTTTGGATGAAAAAAAAAATGGCTATACACACAGCTTATACACAGTACCAACTGAAGAACTGGTTAAATATCTTTAACAGGAATTAATCATAAACTTACATATTCATATGAATGCGATTTGATAAACCAAATTAGACTATTAAACCCTTAATTAACATTTCAACTAATTAGTAAAAAAAACTTACAATAACATACAGGATATTAAAATCTATATAATATATTATAATATGTTGTACATATTCATTCAGAGACTCAGTTTTCATAGTTTTATGTTACAATATGACGTCATTCAATTAAATATATTTTCTTTGTTTTCTCATTTTATTTATTCATTTATAGTGACATATTTTATGCTTCACTGAAATCAAAGATCAAGGGTACGCAACGCTTTTACATACGTGGTCGGCCGACCTTACTATACATATAATATATTTATTTATTAGCTCAGGATACAAGGATAAGTATTTATTTTTAAGCGCGCACACATACTATTTATTTATTCATACAGGCAGTTCTTTTAACACATCCATACACAATATCATTCCGTGTGTCCAAGGAGTCTCCACGATTGATACTCGACCGAATCATGGTCAGACCTCCAAGGATTCCGTGCCTGCCTTGTATCCTGGCGTACCCTTGCTAACCTAATCGCTCAAGGCCGCCTCTCGGGCCACCGAAGATGCGATAGGTACATATATTTTTTTTTCAATTACTTTCTTTCATTATACCACTCAAAATAAACCATCACTCAAAATACAACCACATAATAACTCAAACACCATGAAAACTTTAACATATAAGAATTTCAGCAACTCTTAGTTGATCAGGCTAATCGTCTTTTGAAAAACTTACGTGTTAAGTTTTCCCATACATCAATATTTTATCACTTTTCCAATAACATACAAATTCCATTTTACTAATATTACAATCGACAACCATGCTAACCATATTATTATTTCATTTATTTCACATTCCTTACCTTTCTTAAACTTACCACAACATTCATTTAAGTACTAACATTTATACGAAACTTACGCCCTTTAAAAACCAATGTTTAAATCTTTTCTTAAACAAGCCCATACCTACAATAACACTGATCTTCTTTGCAATAGGTACCACTATTTACTTTAAAAGTCATGATATCCATAATTATAATACTTCGTCATTATTTTCTTTGTTAAATATGTCAATCCATGAATTAAAAAAAGTCTTGTCCGATACAATTGTAACTCGCTATCATAAAAAACACAATTCAAATTCTAATTAAAAATAAAGTAAGTACAGTCAGCAGCAGAAGTTGCTATACACTCCAGGTGCTCAAAGAGAGGTAAACGTTTAAACTGTCAAAAAGTTGTTGACTGTCATGGTAGTATTTACTTGTGAGCGCTCAACGTGTCACAAATATGTTAACAGTCGCTATTCATTAATTTCTACACTTACAACAAGTCATTGATACCTTAGCTGTCAAAAAACCAATGGTATCTAAGCGGTCAACGTGTCAAATATATCTGAACAATATGGAAAAATAGACTTTAAAGCACACAAGTATGGTCGAATATTGAATGAAAGATAGCCATGCTAATTTCAGGTAAAGCGTTTTGACAATCATCGAAAGCAGTACAGTCTTGTCATCACATACATCTATCTCACGTTTTGCCCTTCAACCATTTGACAGGAGCCTCTCGTTCAACTTACTGCAAACTATTTCTTTTAACAGAATCGTCAAGACGAATGACACATAGCAAAAGCTAACTGAAGCCGAATTTAGAGCCAATTGTCAAGGCACGTTGTGGTCTCAGTAACAGGCGTTTGCTTTTCAAAGCAGAGACCGCGGGTTCAAATCTCAGTCGTACGCACCCAGAGATTAGGTACAGCTTTTTGTTTTTTTTGGGTTTCATTTCTATTATTAATTTGTGTCTTCTGGTTTTATGTTAATTTCGCATTAGTTTATATAATTTTTGAAGATATATATGTCACATGTAGCGTATGTACGACTTTCTATCAGGACTTTGTAGGTTTGAATTTGAACCCGCAGTAAGCGTTACTTAGATTACTCCTGTGCGGAATGCCATTTGATATTTACTGCTAGGTTGGATATGTTTAACACCTTTAGTGCTCCTCACGTGGGGCCACGGCTAGCCTCTATTACAAAGCCATAAAGTTTACATGCGAGATTGGGGCAGTCAGTGAACGTGTTACGTTTCAATTCAATTATTTTCTCCTTCGTTCTTTGATCGATTCGGGGCATCGTATTTTAGTACTATAGGTACAGGTTGGACCATTTAGATCGGTCAGTATGGGAAAATCTAAAACTAAAAGACATACACCGATCTCTTCTTAGGAACCATGTCATCGATTTTAGTAACAAAAAAAACTGCATTCATACATTTAAAAAAAGAAGTATGTAAAATGTATTGAAAATAAAACCCGGGCAAGTGCGAGTCGGACTCGCGCACGAAGGGTTCCGTAACATAAAGCAAAAAAAGGCAAAAAAAAAACGGTCACCCATCCAAGTACTGACCCCGCCCGACGTTGTTTAACTTCGGTCAAAAATCACGTTCGTTGTATGGGAGCCCCACTTAAATCTTTATTTTATTCTGTTTTTAGTATTTGTTGTTATAGCGGCAACAGAAATACATCATCTGTAAAAGTTCAACTGTCTAGCTATCACGGTTCGTGAGATACAGCCTGGAGACAGACGGACGGACGGTCGGATAGATGGACGTACGGACAGCAGAGTCTTAGTAATAGGGTCTCGTTTGACCCTTTGACCGTACGGAATCCTAAAAATGCTGGTCTCTTCGAAAACTTACTAAATTAAATTAAACGACATGAAAACAAAGCATTTTATTAATTTCAGACATCATGTTTCATAGTAACATTTATTGCTTAAGACCTACACAGTCGATATCTAAATAGAAATAGTCTTAGTTTTATTTTTCAAAACGTTCGGGGTTCGATTCCCGATCTGAGTACACATTTTTTTTTAAATGTATGAATGCAGTTTTTCGTGTTACTAAAATCGATGACATGATTCCTAAGAAGAAATCGGTGTATATCTTATAGTATCAGATTTTCCCATACTGGCCGATCTAAATGGGCCACCCTGTATAGTATATTTTAGTACAATAAGCGGGCTAAATAAATATATTAGAGTCTGTGCGGAAAGAGAAGAGTTGTGGAATGTATTGGGCCCCATACATTCCACGACTCTTCTCTTTCCGCACAGACTCTAACATAGATATATAATATGCTCTATGGTTTGGAAGAACAGCCGCATATGACAGTTAAAATAAAAAAACCGATCGTTCTCGTAGAACCTACTTATTTATTGTCTAAGTTTGACACTTAACGATAAAATACTTCTTTAAGAAAGGAGGTGTCAATTCGTAGTGCTACAGTATTTATTTTAAAGTTAAACATATAAAATGTTGATGCTTAGTTACCATTGAAATAACAACTGCTTAGCAACTGGTGGCACCCTGGCTGCTGACGTACGTGATTGGCAGTGCGTGTAGGTATTAATGACAGCAGCTTGAATTTGATTGCTTAGTTACCACTGACTTTTTAACCGTTATTGTCATTGTGATTAAATAAGGGTGTATGTGTTAAAGAAAAACTCAGAAGTTAAGGTTTATGTGACGAACTGATAGCCTACGTGAAAATGACATCTTAGATGTCCTTATTTTTGTGACGATTGAAGTGTATATGTTTTCTTGGACACCTTGCCCGCTCAGGTATATCTGCTGCTGACTGTACTTATGGTTAAAAGTCGGTACTGACATACTTTTATATTCTAAGGTATGAGATTTAAAATATTTTAATTATTACTTACTCTTATTTCAATTTAATATCATTACAATAATGTTTAAGTAATTTAAATCAGTGCACGAGCTATGAAATTAGAGATGAAATAACAGACGCCGCATACCGATCCCTTTAAGGAGTGCACGCGCCGCCGTTATGTTATGTGCCATATTTGTAAGTTGTAAGGAATAAAATCATGTCATGTTACTAAGTATAAGATGTATGACATTTAATAAACCGAAACTATCAAATGTATGTATTTTAGACCCCATATATTGTGGTTTTGTCATCAAGCGGCAGAGTTCTACTTACCAAAAATAGGATTTTATTCAGCCACATTAAAAACTAACATACGGACCTTTAATATAAAGTCCAACAAAAAGTTAAAATAAAAGTACCTATTATTAAAAAAAAATTAAACTACGAAGCTAACATAAAAAAATTAGCAATCAAAATAATTAAATGTCCCTTATTGCACGGCACAGCACTAAACTACACTTATCACTTTGTCGTTTTTCCACACACCAAACTACTCGCTCCATATAGTCCTTGGACCTCCAGACGCCACACTCGACCAAGGACACCAATAACGCCCTGCTGCAAACCATCATTACTAGCTTTGCCCCCGTCAGCATTTTACTTTTTATTGGAATCTTTCCGTTGAAATATCAAAACTGTCCACTTTTACCGTTTTTATGATACTATTCCGCAATAAAGTCATCCACCAATGCTTTACAGTGTAAAGTTTACAAGAACCTTCCGCGTGTAAAGTTCGTTTTAAATAATATGTATCTAGTCCTGGCAATTACTGTCCAATTATGCACGATTTTAATATCACTTATCCCATTTTCACTTTGCTCAGAAATGTCCGACACAATTTTGAATAACATAGTCCTTCAACTTAAAATTTTGATTTTTCTCCACGTCCTTGACTGGCAAGCGCAGCGCGCTGCCAGTGCAGCGCAAGGCCGCACTGGCAGGATCGCCATGTGAGGTTGGGCGTTAAAGGAAAACAACTAGCTTTGAGTATAGACGTATAATGACTTAAATAACACGTACATGCACTTATATACCCTGGCTATGCTTGTGTGTGGGTGAGGCATAGCACACACACTACACTAAGATAGATGAAAAACTTGCCAATTGGCCAGATTTACTGTTAAACAACTTGCTTAAAAAGTTGCCTATTTTTGCAACAATTCAATTCAATACGGTGTAAAAGTACATGTCAATAAGATACAAAAATAAAAATACACACACAAACACACACATCTAAAACTAATTAAACCTAAACTACACACACGTCAATTAATTTAAAGAAAAAATATTACACAATATTAATACCCACAAAATAAATGGGGCGGTGCTTCAGAGATAAATACCATTTTTGTTCTGCAGAAGCGGGCTATTCGAGCAATATATAAATTGAACCATAGAGACTCACTTAGAGATAAATTCAAGGAAATTGACATAATGACAGTGCACTGTCAATATATTTATGAGAATATTCTGTATGTACATAAAAATATTGTTAATTTTAGGAAAAATTGTGACATTCATAATATTAATACTAGAAATAAACATAAGCTCGCAGTGCCCTTCACACGGCTCCATAAAATTAAAAAATCATTCATGGGTAATTGTGTAAGATTTTATAATAAACTTCCAAACCATATTACTGAATTATCAATTAATAAATTTAAAAATTATGTAAAGCGTAAACTTATTTCTAAAGCTTATTATACCACACAAGACTACATGAGTGATAAAACAACGTGGGATTAATTGTGACTCGAAATAGATAATTCAATGTATGTACTTCTTTGTTAAGTTTTATTGACATTTGTTATTGACATTTAGATTTTATTCTAGAAACATTCTAGACTAGTATTTTTTATACAATTTTTTTTTATGTTTGACGATCTTTTTGTGAAATTCTTAGTATTAAATTTGATCTGTATAATAATCCAATATTACTATGGAATAATATTAACTTCAATAAATTGCTCTGATAATTAGCTTAAGATAATATATTATTATGTAAAACGTTCATAAGTGCTTGTTACTAGGCCTACATGAATAAAGTATTTTTGACTTTGACTTTGACTAAAATCCTCAACTACGATTATTGAGACTGAGATCATCACATATTAATTAAATTATTACGTTATTCATGAAAAGGGACCTTATTGTCGATGGCGCTTACGACGACGATGCTCCGATATAAATACAATGCCACGCGACGCTGTTGTTCGTTTGTGAATGATGTATTTAATCCATGTACTACAAAACTGCTTCTTTCAGTAATTTGACATAACACGAAAAAATTCCACAATACTAAAAATGACATTGATAGTGTCAAAAACTTATGTACAACAAAAAGGACAATTGCCCCGTATAATCCAGTGAAAATATACCTACATTACCTAACACATTCACTGCCAAGAACACGTATGTGTATTCATTTTGTACTGGAAACGCGATTCACTGCCAAGAACACGTATGTGTACGCCCGGCACCAGAAGTGTTAAGAAGTATGTAATAATGGTTCTTTATTCACAGGTGGACACCCAATCCTCGCTCTGCAGTGTGATGGACGTGTCAGCAACCAGCCAAGCTCTAGTCTTCGGCGACCAAGCGGGACATTTGCATCTCTTCTCACCCCAGCACAATCACGAGCCCGTGTTCAACAATTTCTCCAGGTAAGCTCTCTTTCTCCTATTTGATTCAGACACTACCAAAGGAAAACCAAGGAAAACTGGATGGACGAGGAGCCATAAAATGAGTCCACCTACATTGTGCTCTTCTTCAAATTCTCCTATTTAAACTAGTTTTATATTGCACTGGATATGATTGGATAACACAATTATAATTTAGAGTTATATTTATAACGAATTTAAATTACTAGTGTTGTTTTATTATTTTGTTGTCTTTGGTGTTTCTGCGTCGAAAGATCGGGAGTTCGAAAACAATATAAAAGATAATCACGGTCCATATCCCGGTCGATATGTCGGCGGCCGATCGTAAGATCAGGCATATCGTGACATTCATAGGCATATCGTGAAACGTGAAAATCTTTCACTCGTTCCCTGAGTCGACGGAGCCCCGGTAGCGGGGCTCCTATTTCTGGGCAGTTTGCCCTTCGGGCATCTGAAGCAACCTAACGAACCTATCTTACCTTTATATTGGTTTAATGTAACTATATCCTCAAAACAATACACAGGAACATTACGATCTGCCTGATCTTACGATCGGCCGCAGACAGATATAAGTCTCATTGAATTCACGATCTCCGACGTCAAGCTGAACGCCGTGCTTTTTAGTGAAACTCATGAATCTCATGATTTAATACTTTGCAGAGCCACAGAGTTCGCCGACGCCCCTCCGAACCTTCCCTTCGCGGGCCCCACCGACGCCACCTTCCAGTTCTCGTCCGTGCCCCTCCCCCCGCTAGCCGCCGGCCCGAGGTGGTTCAACGAACTACCCCCCGCCTTCTTTAGGAAGGGATACAGGTTTGTACCAGTGCTATATCACTTACGGCCTGTGCACACCGGTTGCGTGTGCGTGACGTGCACGTGCGCGTGCGGCGTTGTAGTATACAGATTCTTATGAGAGGCGGCACGCCGCTTGCGTGACGTGTGCGTGTGCGGCTCCAACATTTTAGCGCACGCACACACGCACGTCACGTACACGCAAGCCGGTGTGGCTTGGCCTTTCATTGTTCAGAAGAAATCGTCTCACCAGCCTCACCGTTCGATCAGGATAGTTTATGTCACGATCACAATTAGACAGTTTTCACATTGTCCGATCCGATATCGGATGTAGGATCCTACGTCCGCGTAGTCATCAGAAGGGCTACCGCGAAAACCGAAATTCGCAAATTGCGGGGAATCGGGGATCTTTCTCTTTTACTCCAATGAAGGCGTAATTAGAATGACACAGAAAAATGTTGGAAGGCGCCTATGACAAAAACGGCCGCAGGAGAGTGCCATTGGCATTAAGTCCGCCTTTTTTGCGTTATTTATCGTTTTTAGTAATAATGATTTATTAAATGGATAAATAAATACAGAGAAGCACATATCTTACATTTTTACTTCCTTCCGACATCCGATATCGAATCGGACAACGCTAAAACACTCATAAGGTAATAGTCAATTCCACAGTGACCAATGATTTTCTGTTAACAATTTTACCGTCCCACAGGAAATCAAAACCGATAGACCCAGAGGTCCTCAACACCATGAAAATGCAGGGTCCGATCGGTTACGCTCCAAACCCTAGAACTTTCAAAAGAAACCAGGTAACTATATGTAATTTATTTAAGATTATTTCCTTTTGTTACCCTATAAAAATCATGACCCCAATATCATTATTGGCCAATTATGTCGTAGAATAACGTATATTATAAAAACCGGACAAGTGCGAGTCGGACTCGCGCACGAAGGGTTCTGTACCATTCCGCAAAAAACGGCAAAAAAATCACGTTTGTTGTATGGGAGCCCCACTTAAATATTAAATATATTCTGTTTTTCATATTTGATGTCATAGCGGGAACATAAATATATCATCTGTGAAAATTTCAACCGTGACAGACAGACGTACGGACAGACAGCGGAATCTTAGTAATAGGGTCCCGTTTTTACCCTTTGGGTACGTGTTTATTGTTTCAGATGCCCTACATAGAAGACACTCTGGAAGACCTCTTCGCTGCCAAAGTGACAGAAAACAAATTCACGAACCAACCCGTGCCAAAGCACTATCAAAAGGTACGCTATTGAAATTCAAGATACGGGCGCGTTAACAGAAATATAAAAACGTAAGTTATTCCAGCATATTCTATTATTAAATTCTTAATTATGCTTCTACTAAAACTTTTCGAGAATAAACGAGATTTATTTCTCGAGTTCTCAAGGCATGGAGTTTTTATTTTTCATTTCGACGAAGTTCAATTTTCTCGAGATTTCTCGCCTCGAGAATTCTCGAGCGGAAACCCTAATGACGTCACCGCTCTCCTAGGAAACCAAAGGTTTAGGGATACATCTTCTGACACAATATTAATCAGCAATACAACAAACAACATACGACTAAAAACTAATTTTAAAAACATCACTCAGCAAAAAAAGACAGATTTTAAGATTATTGTTATTGTCTTCTCTTCTTCCTGGCGTTATCCCGGCATGTTGCCACGGCTCATGGGAGCCTGGGGTCCGCTTGACAACTAATCCCATTATTTGACGTAGGCACTAGTTTTTACGAAAGCGATTGCCATCTGACCTTCCAACCTAGAGGGGAAACTAGGTCTTATTGGGATTAGTCCGGTTTCCTCACGATGTTTTCCTTCACCGAAAAGCGACTGGCAAATATCAAATGATATTTCGTACATAAGTTCCGAAAAACTCATTGGTACGAGCCGGGGTTTGAACCCGCGACCTCCGGATTGAAAGTCGCACGCTCTTATCGCTAGGCCACCAGCGCTTATTATTAAGATTGTATCTCCTTGGATATCACGGGCCTATAATCCCGGTTTTTTGATAGGCTTGCGTGGGGACACAGATCCAACACGTAGAGGCCCCTTGGAGAGCTTTAATGTCATGTAGAACGCCTGCTGGAACCCGTTCGCAGGTGCAACAATAGACACCCATGAACCGGTCTCAGCAGGCATTGTTATTAAGATTATTGTTATTGTATGTATATTAAAGTGTCTGTAAGGTATGTATCAAAGGGCCTTTGTGGCCTGACAATAAATGATTCTTACAAGCTTTTATTTACTTTCACCTGACCGTTGTGTCTGTAATAAAATCTTGCAAGTTAAATTTGATCCACTTCCCGGTTTCCGATTGAACTGAAATTTTGCATGCATGTATAAATCGGATGACAATGCAATATTATGGTGTCATCGAGCTGATCTGATGATGGAAAAAGCAGGTGGCCATAGGAACTCCGTGATGAAACAACGCAACCTAATTGTGTTAGGGATTTTTAGAAATGTCTCGATGAGTATTAGTTGTCTGTCTTAAGAAAAGTACAGTCAGCGATAAAAGCTTGTACCAAAAATGAAATGTTTGCCAAAAACTTATTGATTATAAAATTTAATACCATTTAGTGTTACCTAACAAGAATTATATCTTACAATATTTTTTCAGACTGATGGCCGTTACAAGCAAGATAGTGAAACTAGCAACAAGCCCGGCTTCCCCGGATTAGAAGCTATTTTACCCAATTCGTATTGCAACTCCATGCTTCAGGTAATAAATATAAACTTAAGAGCCAACAGGAGTGGTCATTTATCGATACAAACGTACTCGACTGTTTCCTCCGTGGGTTTTGATGTTAGAGCAATGATTTTTTCAACACAGATTAATATTGTCAATATCTGTGTCGGACCGTTTTGCTTTTTTTGATATTTTTGTTTTTTAAGGCGCTAGAGCCCTTCAAAAATGGCCAAAATGACCTAATTGACTATGCCGCAATGAGAGGCGTAGTATTCAAAACTTATATCAATTAGCCAAAAAAGCAAAACGGTCCGACACAGATAATTTCATAATCATTTAGATTTCCAAGTTTGGTTAGGATTGGTTAAGTTTTGGAGGAGGAAAATTCCTTGTCCTTATCGCACTAGTTTTAGGAGCCGCTTCCGTTAGCGTGACGGGTATATTTACCTAAAATATTTAAAACTGAACTCCTGTTTCGTCTTAAATCGCTATCCATTTTCATAATGCCTATACTTCTTTTTTTAGCATTATAAAAAAGGTAAACAATTTTGCGTTTCTTTTTATGGAAGACTGGGGGAAGGGAAGATTTTTAGAAAGTAGAAAATTCTGTTTTGTGCATTTAATTTATCTCCTGACTGATATAAACTGAAAAGCATTACATAATTTTTTCAGGTTCTGTACTACACTCCAGCTGTGAAAGCAACCTTGCTGGCCCACACTTGCGCTAAAGAGTTCTGTCTCAGCTGTGAATTAGGTAAGTACCCACTTTTGTTATCGTCTAAACCAGTTATTCTAATCTTTCATTGACACGACTCCATTATCTTAATAAACGTTTTCTCAATATTTGCCTATTTTTAATTTGAACCTTGTTGTATAGTAGATTGGGATTAATTTCGTTTGTTTGAGAAGCAATGAGACAAAAGAAATGCTACTTTATTTGGTTCATGAAAGGTTCTAATTAGATTGAAGTGGAGTGTAGATTGTGATAAGGACCGTGCGCGTTAGAGGGTCTGCCACCTTGTGGCTTGAATAGGAAACATATGTGCACATGTACATTGCCAAAGCAAGTGCTACCATCTACCGTTCTCGTCGGTACGTTTCCTTGTGCATAGTAATTTCTGCCATCTTGTAGGCTACATCGGAAGCATGACACATTTACGCCTCGCGTCAAAAATCTGACGGCTCCTATGCTGCCGCCTATAGTAGGGCCTTACGAGGCTAGGCATAACAAACGTTTTTTGTGATGCCCTTGCCCGTAGTTGTTTGTTTTTTACTTAAGCTTAGGTGGTTCTACCACACACAAAGGAAATAAACTAACGCCTTGGGTCTATCTAACAAATAACATTCCGTTTCGTGCCTCTATTTTATCTCCTTGTGAGACTCCTGTTTTTCGTGTATATATTCTTAAATTTAATTTGTTGTATTTAGGCTTCCTGTTTCGAATGCTCGACTCATCTGGCGGGGCAGCTTGTCAAGCAGCGAACTTCTTACGAGCCTTCCGTACCGTACCCGAGGCCGCCGCTTTAGGCCTCATCCTACCCGACCGGCAGGATTCGCAGGATCTCCAGGCCTTGATACAGGTACAAAGCAAAATATCTGGTCAGTCTAACCCTATTCCTTTAACCTCAGAATATACGGGCGCAAGAAACTAGCATACAGGAACAGAGTAGAAATCTCAGTCTCAGGCTTGTCAGGCAAGTTAATTTCCTTCGAGCCTTCCGCACCGTACCCGAGGCCGCCGCTTTAGGCCTCATCCTACCCGACCGGCAGGATTCGCAGGATCTCCAGGCCTTGATACAGGTACAAAGCAAAATATCTGGTCAGTCTAACCCTGCTCCTTTAACCTACAGGAACAGAGTATAGTTCGTTTTTTTGAAGAACTCCACAGAAGCGTGCAGTGCAGGCTTTTTAATTGTTAATAATTATTGAATTATCTAATGTAGCATGGTCAATACATATAATTTACTTCAAATTATTACCGCTATAAGTGTCGGATTTGGAACCAAAAGTTTACTTCTGCGAAGTTCTTTCTAATGCTAAAAAAACAAACTATAGAAATCTCAGTCTCAGGCTTGTCAGGCAGCTAATTTCCTTCGAGCCTTCCGCACCGTACCCGAGGCCGCCACCTTGGGCCTTATTCTTCCCGACAGACGGGATTCGCAGAATCTCCAGGCCTTGATACAGGTCATAAATTCGAGAAGTAGGTACAGTCGACGTCAAAGATATGTTTACACTTTTGCACCTTATGCCTTTGTAATAAGGCGAAAAATGTAAACATATCTTTGACGTCGGCTGTACAACATGTTCTAACGGGAAAATGAATGGCGTGATACGAATTACTCGTACCATTTCGAGCGAAAAATCGTGTCATTACAAGCTTTTATTTACTTTCATTACAAGCTTTTATTTACTTTCACCTGACCGTTGTCTGTCGGTCTGTAATCAAATCTTGCAAGTTAAATTTGATCCACTTCCCGGTTTCCGCTTGAATTGAAATTTTGCATACATATGTAAGTCGGGTGACAATGCAATATTATGGTGTCATCGAGCTGATCTGATGATGGAGACCGGAGGTGGCCATAGGAACTCTGTGATAAAACAACGAAACCTAATTGTGTTTGGGGTTTTTAGAATTGTCTCGATGAGTATTAATTGCCTGTGTAAAAAAAGTACAGTCAGCGATAAAAGCTTGTACCAAAAATGAAATTTTTGCCAAAAACTTATTTTTAATCGATAATGACTACAATTACAATAGAATAGATTACTGCTTATGTTAAACTCTGCCTTTGCCTCTGAGCTCTTCAGATAACGAATCCTTATGTTATGACAGTTTGAATTAGTCGGTAACAAGTGATAACTATGAAATTATGAGCCTATTGGCTATGATCACTACATTATTTTTTCAGAGCTGGAACCGTTTCATACTCCACCAGATGCACTACGAAATCCTGGAAACACGGAAGAAGGAAAAGGAGATGGCACTACTCGCTAACAGTTCTCCCCCCAAAACAAGGGGGAGCGTGCCAGCTCCCATCATCGCACCCGCCACACAGGTACGGAGGGGCTACCGCGAAAAACGAAATTCGCAAATTGCGGGGGTCTTTCTCTTTTACTCCAATGAAGGCGTAGTTATAGCCCAGATGCAGTGCAAAAGTTTTCCATCGTAATTACACTCAAAAAAAAAAATATTGGGGACATCTTACGCAAATCGACCTAGCCCAAAACTAAGCGTAGCTTGTACTATGGGTACTAGACGACGATATAAATATACTTATATAGATAAATACATACTTTTATGCATAGAAAACACCCATGACTCAGGAACAAATATCTGTATTCATCACACAAATACATGCCCTTACTAGCATTCGAACCCAGGACCATCAGCTTCGCAGGCAGGGTCACTACCCATATCCACTAGGCCAGACCGGTCGTATTTGTCAAGCTACTTCAGTCGACCTCAGCCGTACTTTTTGTACTGAGACTGACTGAAATAGCAAGACACGATCGTAAGTTTCCGTGAAAATACGATGGAAAATAACTGTAAGCTTTTTACGAAAGTGTCTGCCCTTTGACCGTCCAATCCGAAGAGTAAACAGGGTTTCTATGGGATAACTCCGTCTCTGACAAGCTACTGGTATCAAATGATGTTTAGTACATAAATTCCGAAAACCTCTTTGATAATAGCGAGGGTCCAACAAAAACAAATGGAACATAATGGAATATTTAGACGAATGAACTTATTTTATAACCTCCATTTATAACGTTTAGCTCGACAAAACGCCACAAGTAAATATTTAATGGAGTCATATTAACTCACATTATAGACGGGTCTAACGCGAATTATATTCAATTACCTTGATTTACCGACGTTTCGACACAGGTTTCACTGGTCGTGGTCGCGGGTGACTGATGTCCCAGCAAAACGTGTGTCGAAACGTCGGTAAATCAAGGTAATTGAATATAATTCGCGTTAGACCCGTCTATAATGTGAGTTAATATGTATTGAAAACGCGAAAGTTTAAAATATTTAATGGAGTCGTTCTATGGCTCTCAAATGATGCTTAAAGTGCCTATATTGTGCTCTGTTGTGGATGCATCTCCCGCTTTTTTTGAGCTCTCGCAAACTGCAACATAAAATACTAGATATAATATATTTGTATTTTAAAAAACATGACTGAATGCTTAATCATTTAAATCCCAAACAGGTGAATGGATATCCGGAAGAATATCAATACGCAGAGCTGGAGTTCCTCGGACCCAGCACTGAGTTTGAAGATGGCGAGCCGAGAGAAGACGGTTGGCATAACCTGAGTCAGGAAGAAGGTATCATGTTAATATTGTCATCACACTTGTAATATCAGGTGAAGTTTTTTCACTCGCAACACCCCAACCCGATAAATTCACCTGAATAGCTCTACTATTAGTACAGGGTGTTATGTTAATGCACTTATGCGGATAGAAAGCCATAGCTGATATTATTCTCAATGTCAGTTGGGTGAATCAACTTTTTCTTGTCACTAGTTGCCATGGTTACGGTCTCCTGTGTCACTCCTAAAATACTAGTTTTTTCGTAAAAGATAAGATAAAAGATAAGATAAAAAATAGTTTATTCAAGTAGGCATATTACAATGCGCTTATGAACGTCAAATAAACCTTTACCGGCTCCAACCGTACACCTCTGCCCCGAGAAGATTTAAATCCCCCCTCAATTGGAGGAGGGTATCCCAATATGGGACCGGCAACAAACTCGGCGGGACACATCTTTTCAAAACATTATTACATCTTATAATTAACATGCATTACGAGTAATTAATACAATTTAAATTACTATAGAATTCATGCAATTATACTCAGTGAGTACATAACTTTATAGAATTTGATATAAAAAATAAACATATATGCACATGAAATCACAAATACGTAGCTCTTTCAGAAAACAAATCAAATCTTACAAAAGGAAAAGAAAATAAAATCAATAGAAGAAATGAGAATACATATTATATGAATCTAACTGATTGTTATGAGATGCTTTCATACAATTTGATGTGCTTTCTTACCTGAGCTGAGTCACCTTTAACTCTACACATAATACAATGTTTTTAATTGCTACTTGTCGTTATTACAGTTTCTGGTTTGGACCATGCATGTTTGTCTGTCAAGTAGTCCTCGACTCTGTAATAAGCCTTCAACATCAATGACTTTTTTAAGTAATTCTTAAGAGCTGGAAAGGGTAATCTTAAAGCATCCTCAGGTAACTTGTTATAAAAATGAATGCATTGCCCAACGAATGACTTCTGTACTTTACGAACACGAAACTTTCTGATAGCAAGCTTATTTTTATTCTAGTATTATAGTTATGGACATCAGAATTCTTAGTGAAGGAGTCTAGATTCTTAACAACATAAATAATACTATCATATATGTATTGGGAAGCTACAGTTAAAATATTAATTTCTTTAAAAAGTTCTCTTAATGATTCACGCACCCTTAAATTATATATAGAACGAATGGCTCTCTTTTGTAAGACAAATATAGTCTGTATTTAAATGAACCAAACTTGAATTTGTTATAAGGCCTTTCTATTATGGGACACCTACTCAGCACGTTTGTAGAACATGGTGCACCAGTTCTTCTAACAAACTATGCTACTATTGTCTCTTGGCTGATGGGACAGAATAACAACAAGAAATAGTTGATCGACCCAGTTATAACCTGTCGGCTGTCCTGTCCAAAATTTAATATTATATTAACGTTTAATGCAGTAAATGTTGTACATGCAGCCTTATTTGGACCTGTGGAATATTCAGGTAACAACTATACATGTCAAGATTAAAAGTTGTAAAAAAAAACCGGGCAAGTGCGAGTCGGACTCGCGCACGAAGGGTTCCGTACCATAATGCAAAAAAAAACAAAAAAAAAGCAAAAAAAAAACGGTCACCCATCCAAGTACTGACCACTTCCGACGTTGCTTAACTTTGGTTAAAAATCACGTTTGTTGTATGGGAGCCCCATTTAAATCTTTATTTTATTCTGTTTTTAGTATTTGTTGTTATAGCGGCAACAGAAATACATCATCTGTGAAAATTTCAACTGTCTAGCTATCACGGTTCGTGAGATACAGCCTGGTGACAGACGGACGGACGGACGGACGGACAGCGAAGTCTTAGTAATAGGGTCCCGTTTTACCCTTTGGGTACGGAACCCTAATAATTCAATCGTTTATCCTTGTCTTTATGTATGACAGACTAATATCATTATTTTCTCAGTATCTCCAGACTCTCAACTCAACAAGGTGAACGACGAGCTACCAAACCAACAAGTGGATAGAGAAGAGTCGGACATATCCCAGCTCTTCGCTATCGGCCGACACCAGCTCAACCGCTGCTTGAAGTGCAATAAGGAGGTAATATTATGTGGGAAATGTATTCAACCTCCTATAGTTTACATCTACCAAGTGTCTAGACCCTCAACTCAGCGAGGATGACCTACCGAACCAGCAAGTGGACAGAGAAGAGTCGGACATATCGCAACTGTTCGCTATCGGCCGACACCAGCTCAACCGGTGCTTGAAGTGCAATAAGGAGGTAATATTATGTGGGAAATGTATTCTACCTCCTATAGTTTACATCTACCAAGTGTCTAGACTCTCAACTCAGCGAGGATGAGCTACCGAACCAGCAGGTGGATAGAGAAGAGTCGGACATATCGCAACTGTTCGCTATCGGCCGACACCAGCTCAACCGCTGCTTGAAGTGCAATAAGGAGGTAATATTATGTGGGAAATGTATTTTACCTCCTATAGTTTACATCTACCAAGTGTTTAGACTCTCAATTCAGCGAGGATGACCTACCGAACCAGCAAGTGGACAGAGAAGAGTCGGACATAAGGACTGTATCGTTTATTATAAATACAACTTTACTTAGCCGTTTTTTCTGGTATTATGTTTTTATTAAAAAATTACACATATAGTTTAATTAGTGCTTTAATAATAAGTAACATTTCGTCCTGGGAGATCACGTAAAGCATATGGTTTGGACAATATTTACCCAATCCTCCCGAGTAACTACAACGATTTCGGACAAATACTACAAGAAAATTTACGGTTTGCGAACAAGATAAGTATTACACAAAAAAAATCGTACTATGTAAACAGCAATTACATATGATTCGTAAAGCGAAACATCTGGGCATAGTCTAATCATTTCTTTTAGTTGGAAAAAAAGTTTTGGATCTGTGCTTGGTGGCCTTTTTGAAAATATGGCATGTTACTTACGACAACCCCGACTTTGGTATACAATATAACCATCATGGAGCGTTTCTATCGACCTGTTCTAGCCATGGTTCAACGCCATGAATGTCCGTTAGGCTTTGGATTTCGGTAGATTCTTTTAGCTGTTTCCGTCATTTCCCTGGCGTCAGAAATTGACGGGAATCCAAAATGTTGCATAAAAAGTCGTTTTCATGTAAAGATAAAATACACCACATTTATTCTGTGGATGTTCAATTGAGCAATCATGAAAAGGACACTTAGATGGCATATTTTGGCAGCATATTAACCTTTTGTTTCTTTAAATCGTACTAAGGAATCGGTGAAATAGTCTCAAATTAAGCTCGATAGGCTTGTCCGAATTACATTTGCTAGAAGGTATTAAAATCATCATAAAGTCCCTAAAATAAAATAAATGTAAAACATTCTTATATCAGATATGTCTTAAAAATACCCCCAGATTATACCTTAAGAACATAGTAATACAAAATAATACACACGTCAACAGTTAGACCAGGTTTTATCTGTATTTATAATAAACGATACAGTCCTTATCGCAACTGTTCGCTATCGGCCGACACCAGCTCAACCGCTGCTTGAAGTGCAATAAGGAGGTAATATTATGTGGGAAATGTATTTTACCTCCTCTAGTTTACATCTACCAAGTGTTTAGACTCTCAATTCAGCGAGGATGACCTACCGAACCAGCAAGTGGACAGAGAAGAGTCGGACATATCGCAACTGTTCGCTATCGGCCGACACCAGCTCAACCGGTGCTTGAAGTGCAATAAGGAGGTAATATTATGTGGGAAATGTATTTTACCTCCTATAGTTTACATCTACCAAGTGTCTAGACTCTCAACTCAGCGAGGATGAGCTACCGAACCAGCAAGTGGACAGAGAAGAGTCGGACATAACGCAACTGTTCGCTATCGGCCGACACCAGCTCAACCGCTGCTTGAAGTGCAATAAGGAGGTAATATTATGTGGGAAATGTATTTTACCTCCTATAGTTTACATCTACCAAGTGTCTAGACTCTCAATTCAGCGAGGATGAGCTACCGAACCAGCAAGTGGACAGAGAAGAGTCGGACATATCGCAACTGTTCGCTATCGGCCGACACCAGCTCAACCGGTGCTTGAAGTGCAATAAGGAGGTAATATTATGTGGGAAATGTATTTTACCTCCTATAGTTTACATCTACCAAGTGTCTAGACTCTCAACTCAGCGAGGATGACCTACCGAACCAGCAAGTGGATAGAGAAGAGTCGGACATATCGCAACTGTTCGCTATCGGCCGACACCAGCTCAACCGCTGCTTGAAGTGCAATAAGGAGGTAATATTATGTGGGAAATGTATTTTACCTCCTATAGTTTACATCTACCAAGTGTTTAGACTCTCAATTCAGCGAGGATGACCTACCGAACCAGCAAGTGGACAGAGAAGAGTCGGACATAACGCAACTGTTCGCTATCGGCCGACACCAGCTCAACCGCTGCTTGAAGTGCAATAAGGAGGTAATATTATGTGGGAAATGTATTTTACCTCCTATAGTTTACATCTACCAAGTGTCTAGACTCTCAATTCAGCGAGGATGAGCTACCGAACCAGCAAATGGACAGAGAAGAGTCGGACATATCGCAACTGTTCGCTATCGGCCGACACCAGCTCAACCGGTGCTTGAAGTGCAATAAGGAGGTAATATTATGTGGGAAATGTATTTTACCTCCTATAGTTTTCATCTACCAAGTGTCTAGACTCTCAACTCAGCGAGGATGAGCTACCGAACCAGCAAGTGGACAGAGAAGAGTCGGACATAACGCAACTGTTCGCTATCGGCCGACACCAGCTCAACCGCTGCTTGAAGTGCAATAAGGAGGTAATATTATGTGGGAAATGTATTTTACCTCCTATAGTTTACATCTACCAAGTGTCTAGACTCTCAACTCAGCGAGGATGACCTACCGAACCAGCAAGTGGATAGATTAGAGTCGGACATATCGCAACTGTTCGCTATCGGCCGACACCAGCTCAACCGCTGCTTGAAGTGCAATAAGGAGGTAATATTATGTGGGAAATGTATTTTACCTCCTATAGTTTACATCTACCAAGTGTTTAGACTCAATTCAGCGAGGATGACCTACCGAACCAGCAAGTGGACAGAGAAGAGTCGGACATATCGCAACTGTTCGCTATCGGCCGACACCAGCTCAACCGCTGCTTGAAGTGCAATAAGGAGGTAATATTATGTGGGAAATGTATTCTACCTCCTATAGTTTACATCTACCAAGTGTCTAGACTCTCAACTCAGCGAGGATGAGCTACCGAACCAGCAAGTGGACAGAGAAGAGTCGGACATATCGCAACTGTTCGATATCGGCCGACACCAGCTCAACTGGTGCTTGAAGTGCAATAAGGAGGTATTATTGTTGGTTATACAAATACATGGGAAATGTATTCTACGTCATATAATTTATCTACCATTTGTCTCCCTCTTTCAACTAGGTAAGAGGATGAGTTTTTAAACCAGCTCCACTGGTGCTTGAAGAGCTATATAAAGAGGTACAATGTACGAGACACATAACCTCTCTCTTGCTAAGCCTTTAATTTTAATATGCATATGCCAAAAGTTATTTAGGAGTAACAACTTTTGGAAAAACGGTAAATAAACATGAGAAAGCATCGCATGTAGTTCTCGCGATTCGAATGACAGCGTAGAGCGACTGACAGATGAAACAGTGGAAGTTCTTCGCTTTGATTTTATTAACACGCTCTTATTGAGCGTGTTACTAAAAAGTAAGCAGCAGAAATAAATAGCTCTTAATCTTTTGGACGCTAAAGACCGATATATCCGCACCGTAGGTTCAACTCCAAAGACCGATTAATCGGTCACAGACCACAGAGCAACATAGCCCTACGTGCATATGCATAAAGTTCAATTTCAGTTTTGACACTTCGGTGACGTGGCGTCCGAGTGACAGCTTTTGTGTCTGACACGGCGTCGAAAAGGTTAACACACTTGTATATTCGTTGTATCTGTCTCGACGCTCGTCTGGAATCGGTTGCTACCTACAGACTTAACCCCAGATAACTATTTTCAACTCGGATTATTATTTGACCTGTCACATCTGTACTCGCAGGAGGAGCGGTCATCCGTCGTGCTAGCGTGCGCGCTGCAGTACCCGATGGGCGCCGCGGCGGCGCGCGGCTTCGCGGAGCTGGCGCGCGCCTCGCTCGCGCCGCGCCGCGCCACGCCCGCCTGGTGCGACCACTGCGCACGCTTCACGCCCACGCAGCAGCAGGGCAGGGTCATACGGTAAACCTTGCTTCTCCTAGGATACCGGTGCAGTCATATAGCGGAGACGGCCGCTACCTATATGAATGATGTCGAAATCGAAATCCTGGAGTGTCATAGCCCAGCGTGCCAATCTTCCATGTGGGTTTTTCAACTTATGAAGCCAAAGTAGTGCGCTATGATCCGTGAAATGAGTCTCATCAACGTAAGTAATGCTGCTGCTGTAATGTTGATATCGTAGTATATTATACAGAGACGGTGGCTATATGACGGCACCGCTATTCTAGGAAACCAGAGCTTAAATCTTGACTATTCCCTACGTAAACAATTGTCAGAACAGACACGTACGAAATGTGGTTGGGGCGTAAAATATTGGGCATCTTCTAGATAACGAGCCGCACGAACGTATCTTCCAAATGATTTAAAAATGAAGCCAAATTCGCAAATATCTATATTTTTTACAGGTTACCGCCGATATTGGCAATAAACTGTGGCGGTGTCACTGCCCACGAGAAAGCTTACTGGGCTAAAGGCACACCGAAGGAGACGGTAACTACGTACTTCTTTAATCACAATTCATTGAGGTAACTTCGTTCGCTAATATCTTCTAAACCGTTAAAATTATTCCTCATTCGAACCTAACCCAAACCAAATAAGACGAATCTACATATATTTGAAATACCCGACAAAGTTATTAAATACAGTGCCATCTTCAACCTATCTAAGAGCCATTTTTACAGAAAACCGCAACTAAACCAGTTTAGAAATACATAATTGGGAAACAGCTACCCTCAATGCATAATATACGCAAATGGCGCAATTTACAATATATGAATTAATTATCATTACTATATTTACTCTCGTCTCAACTATGTATATTTTGTTTGATTTGACCGAAGTGTAATATTTTCAGCCGGACTCAACAAAACGCGGTAGCAGCGGCAAGCCGTGCCGGTACGGCATGCATTGTGCGAGGCCGGGCTGCCGGTTCAAACACCCGGACAGGTAAATTACATCCACAGGATTATAAATATGACTATTGCTAGTCCTTATGTCATTAAAATAGAGATTAAGATTGGTCAATGAATGAACGTGTGCTGTAAACGATATGACTCGAGTTACTGTTGTGATTGAAATAGTTTAAAAACTTAAGCTTTTATTAAATTTACCTGTTTGGGAACTTTCCGCAACTTGCACATCTGTAATTACAAAAATCATACTTGAGATGTTTTATGTATTTTAATTTGTGTTAATCATCTGACCGCTAAAGACGTCAAATGACGCGCGCGGCTACTGCCCGATTGATATCAGGATAAGGTTGAAACATAGACTAGAAATCCTCTAGACCGAGTTTAGAGCAATTATTTCATGCAACCGATGATGTCAAAAATGCGGAGGTGCGCGGGACGAGGTGAGCGAAATCCCGTGTCGTGATTGGTCCGTTCAAAGACACGGACGTCACACAAAGACACTTTCGATTCGAACATGGAGTAAAATTACCGTATGCGTGGCAGAGGGGGTAGCGCGACTATGCTCAGTCAAGAGGATGTTTTGTCTGTGGGTTGAAACCTTCGTGCATACCATCAATGTTCACAACGACGCGCCACATACGATAGGCGTGGCGTTCAAACGGTCAAAACAGTTGACCCACCCACAGTTTTCTTGCATTTACAGACCGAGTCCGTCCCAAGGTTCGTCCAAGAGCCCCGACTCTCACTGCGTGTTGCCGCACCAGCTGCTGATCAGGTTGCAGTCGGACGGCGACGTCATTATCAATGATAAGGTACCATCGCCCACACTATTAACTGTACGTGGACCTTATGCCTTTTGTAATAAGGTCCACCGATGTACAGTTAACCTACTTCAAGCTGACAAACAAAACTCTCAAATCTATTCATACCACGGATCTACACAGCGGATCTAACTCTGCGATCAAAAAGTTACTCGGACCGAAATCGAAAGAGAAACTAGTACATTGCCTCTGCCCATGACACGGGCAAAGGCATCTGCTCGGTGTCCCCCTTACATTTCATTAAAGTGTCAAAAGGGCCTCTACGTGGCTTCAGCTCCGCGCACGCCTCCCAAATACTAGGAATAACAGAAATTATAATATTTTCTTAGAAAGTAATTTAATTTGTTCTTAATAATTCCACATAATTCACACACCACACAATTTTCACATAATTTTTTTGTTGTTTATATTTCCATTTGCAAATATTCTTTTGTAACCAGGGAGGCTGAACAGAAAAGCACAATATTAAGAAAATATTTATGACTCAAGTACCTTAATTTAATTTGCTTTCCCCCAGAACGAGGCATCGAACGACAACCGAGATAAACACAAGAAGAAGCAAGTGACGACCATTTCAGAAGAAGAATACAACTTGTCAGCTGCCGTTATATGCGTTGAGGACAACCCGAAGAACCTGGTCGCTTACGTGCAGATAGGGGAGGAGTGGCACATGTTCAACGACGTCAGGTAAGCGACATAACAAGCGACGACTATTTCAGGAGAAGAACACAACTTGTCAGCTGCCGTTATATGCGTTGAGGATAACCCGAAGAACCTGGCCCCAATTTCACCAGGGTGACAGGTGCGACAATTGTAAAACATCACTGTTGCTGACGTCACAGGCATCCATGAGCTACGGTTATCGATTACCATCGGGCGGGCCGTATTGCTGTTTGCCACCATCATTACATTATTTAAAAAAAGTTTATTATATCGGAAAAAAACAGATATTTCTCTTGCTAAGTTTATGACAATTGTCACAAGAAATACTACAATTGTAACGAAATTCCGACATATAACTAATTTCCTGTCAAGATTCACCGACAATTCTACTAATATGTCGACTAGAAAAAAAAATTCTTGTTTCACAACATAATTGTAATATACAATTGTAGCAAAATGCCTGTCATGTTTGTAAGTATTTCTGTAGAAAATATTTTATAAAATTGTAAAATGTCGCTTGACAATTGTCGCTCGACATATGTCACTGACAATTGTAGCCGTGGTGAAATTGGAGCCTGGTCGCTTACGTGCAGATAGGGGAGGAGTGGCACATGTTCAACGGCGTCAGGTAAGCGACATAAAAAGTGACGACCATTTTTTTCTGAGTTAAAAATTTCAAGTTGTCAGTAATACTTTTTTTAGTATCGTATCCCCTTTTAATATTGAATTTTATATCTATTCGCAGCATAACCCCAGTGTCAGCGTCAGAAGTGGTCCAGTTCAGCGCGTGGTGGAAAACGCCCTGCGTGCTCTTCTACTCGTCGGCGAGCCTCAAGCAGGAGGAATCATAGCCGGCCGAGTATGGACCTTATAGCGACGAGTAAGTGTTCAAATTAGATTGAATAATAACTTGCTCTTCTACTTGTCGGCGAGCCTCAAGCAGGAGGAGTCATAGCCGACCGAGTATGGCCCTTATAGCGACGAGTGAGTGTTCAAATTAGATTGTATAATAACTTGCTCTTACACTGGACGGCGAGCATAGAATATTAGTCGTAGTTGAGCGAATATGGCCCTTATAGCGACGGGTGAGTGTTCAAATTAGATTGTGTAATAACTTGCTCTTATACTGGACGGCGAGCAAAAAAATGGAGTGGTAGTCGAGCGAGAACGAAAGGTCCGATCGCTGTGTCTCACTCTAACCTATGGTTATAGCTGCCGCCGTCGCAAGTCTCTCAATGTGGTGGCCGAGCCGTTAAACTCATGTAAAACAGTAATGTCCTGTCTTTTAAATTAGCAAGTTTTGAGCCTTGTCTAACTATCATCAATTTAATGTCAGCCTTATGTCAAAGAATTAAGGTATATTTTTCTCATTAGCTGTTATTTCATTTACAGGGCTATAGGTCCATACAACATGAACGAAATGTTCTACCAAGTCATCGCCGAAGGACATTACAGCATGTACAACGAGTAGCGGATAATGAACCCTAATGCAGCGTGGTAAGGAGCAAATTTGAACAAAATCAAGTGAAACATTTAAATTATGAAGAAATTTTAGGTTAAGTCTAAATTATTTTAGTGAGATCGTGGTAAAGGCGAAACTTGTATGTAATTTTGCGAAATTGCCTTGTCTTGTTTGGTTTCCTCGCATTCGATATGAAAAGTAGAGTGTTTAACTCGGGTGAAAGGCACCATTTCAACCCTTGGTTAACAATCTACTATAAATATTGAAGATGTTTTCGCATCAAATTTGTACCAGAGTTCGAAGTTCCAATATATTTTTAAATTTTTTTGGAATCTAACTTTCACATTGAAATATTCAGAGAGGAAAATATGTTTGTATGAAGAATGTTAGTTTTATGAATAAGTATTTAGAAAAATACATTGAAATCGCTAGATCTATTTTTGAGATTACAATCTGAAATATGATACTGCATTTTAGAACAAACAAAATTCATTTTAGATCAAATAAAACATATATGACCGTATACTGACACTTTACATGTGTGGGAGAGGGATACACCATAAAAACAAAATTATATTATTATTTATTTTTAGGCTCTTTACACCTAAAGCATTACGTTTTTAATACCGTGGACTTTAAAGAAAACCGGCCAAGTCCGAGTCGGACTCGCGCACGAAGGGCTCCGTACCATTACGCATAAAACGGCAAAAAAAAATCACATTTGTTGTATGGGAGCCCCACTTAAATATTTATTTTATTCTGTTTTTAGTATTTGTTGTTATAGCGACAACAGAAATGAATCATCTGTGAAAATTTCAACTTCCTAGCTATCACGGTTCATGAGATACAGCCTGGTGACACTCCTACAGACGGGCATACAGACAGACGGATAGCCAAGTCTTAGTAATAGAGACCCGTTTTTACCCTTTGGGCACGATTTTTACCCGACTAAGCTTATAAGCGACATATTTTTAGTAGCAGTCTGTTATCCTTAGCGTCATAAGCGACAGAGATTGGGACAGGTCAATGTACGAAATTCCATGGGCAAAGCGTCCTTTCTTTACATGACATGAAAAAAAACTAGCCAAGTGCGAGTCGGCAATAGAAATACATCATCTATGAAAATTTCAACTGTCTAGCTATAGCGGTTCATGAGATACAGCCTGGTGACAGACAGACGGACGGACAGGATAGCGGAGTCTTAGTACTAGTCCCGTTTTTCACCCTTTGGGTACAGAACCCTAAAAAGCTCACTAAAATAACAAACATAAATGATTCACTAGCATTTTTGTTTTAGTCTTCATTAACCCTGGCACCTATTTCACTAACTTGACAATTGATACTTGAAACTCTCAATTTCCTGTACATTTCTGCATCTGTAAGTAACGACCGAATATATCGTACCGTTTATATGCAATGTAGGTGAAATGACTCGCTTGACTTCAAACTTGGTTAAATCCATCTGTCAGATTATGCGATTTTGGTATTATGAAAGATAATAGGGTAGATATTTGCTGAGAGGGTTGAATGGATTTACCCGAGTTTGAAGTTAAGCGACACGATTGTCAATGTCAGGCGACAATTGTCAGCGTGGTGGAACAGGGCCCCTGTTTTCATCTCCAATCTAGGTTAGGGTTGAGATAAGTTTAAGACTGTAGAGATTATTGATGTGTAAGTCTTTTTTTAACTATTATGGCAATGTGCAAGTAGGTTTTATCTAAATCAGAGAGTTATGATTGTAGGAGAGATGTAAACTCTAAGACATTCGTGCTTGGAAAGCAAATTACTAAGAAAAATTGCGCTGTACAGCGCCATCTGCTTAGCTGTCGAATTTGGAGGCCTCAGAGATAACCAACGGAGACGCCATGTTTATAATTTTCGGAACAAAATAGTCTGCCCTTTCTTGCGGGGGAGGGGCACATCAAATGTATACGAAACGTCAACATAGCCATGTCAGATAAAGGTCAGTCCATACATGTGTTGGACATGTGGTTGACCATTGGCCGCCTTTTTTCGACAGAGGGGAACGCTTGTTAATGACCACTCCGTTTGGTTATATTCTCTAAGTTAGAGGCAGTATTATATTACATCACTACTTATAATCAATCTCTTTGCTCTTATCAAAGAGAATAGAGTGTATAGAGACGGATTGGCAAAGTAAATTATGTAGTCACTGTAAATTTACTGCCATCTTTCGACAGAACATAAAACTGTTAGAACACCATTTTTCTCACGGATATGTGTTAACTTATTAAATATTAATATTAACGCCATCTACTCAACTATAAGCCAAAAATATGGTGCAATCTTTTCTAGCGATGGCGCCATAACCTTCAGCCTACTCTCGAGTAGATGGCGTTAATATTAATATTTAACAAGCTAACACATATCAGTGAACGAATAATGATCAAAGTCAAATGGCGTTCTAACAGTTTTAATCCTCTGTCGAAAGATGGCAGTACATGTACTGTAGCTACATAATTTACCATAACAGTAACTATCTATTTCGAATTCTCTTTGCTATTATTGCCTACAGACTGATCATGACCGAGTCATTTCATAATATTTATCATTGTCATTATTGGGCAAGTTTAATTTAAATAAAGGCGGAAATAAATTACAGTCGTTTTATTCATACTCAACAAGACAATTATTTACCTTACATATTAATTATACATTAATAACACACTGACAAAAATCAATAGGTACCGAGTTGATGACCGCGTCTATGTTACGCCCCAAAGCGTAGTATGAACTTAATTGCGATCTACGTAGTATGCTTGTAGTCGGTAACGTATACTTTCCGCTTTGAAGGGAAAAGCACCTTTTCTACTCAAACTAAACAGAGCTAAGTACTTAAACATCTTAACTATTTGAGTTATATTTATCATGCTTCTGTTAATAGTTCAGAACCAGAAAAAACTATAAGTACTCATAACTTTCTTTTGGGTGCTAGTACCTACAACAAAGACAGTATGATTCTCTCTGTCAATGTTTGAAATGAGATATTCTTGGGCCAAACTATAAGTACCTATCAAAGTTGCAAAAATGAACCGGACCACATCATCAGTAATAGTATTATCATACAGAATGGCCACGCACCGCCCCGCCCCGACTCGCATTACCTCGCCCCGCGACTGGCCGCGACATGAATCTGGCGGACTTCTGGCGTCTTCTCAGTAAAGCGACTTAGTCACACATACACAATGACGCATGCACAGACGTGCCGCGCACACATATAAACGCAAATGATTTTTGATGTATGGCGTGTCCGCCCTGTGACCGGACTTAGCAAGCTATACAAAGCTAAGTTATTAGCTATTTGAGTTATATCTATCATTCTTCTGTTCTCTCAACTGCGCTTTAAACTGTTCATCCATCACCATCGCCCACTGGTGTCGTTTGACACCAACTTTCTTAAGTTCATCATACGCCGTCCTGTATCGCTCGATAATCTCAAAGTTCTCGCGCGACAAACTAAACAGCTCGCAGTTGGTGACAGCGACGGCCGAGACAAAGCGCAATTTAACGTCTTCACTCATGAGCGCGGTCTCGCCGAAATGGTCACCGTCCTCAATATGAATTAGCTCATACCCGGATTTCGTGTACAACGCGACGGTGCCCTTGTTGATGAAGTACATACAATTGCCTGTAGAAAAAAGAAAGAAAGAAATAAATATGTATAATAGGGATATTCTTACATAAATTGACTAAGTCCCACGGTAAGCTCAAGAAGGCTTGTGATGTGGGTACTCAGGAAACGATATACATATACTTAAATACGTGGAAAACATCCATGACTCAGGAACAAAAAAAGCGTTAGTAAGCGGTAGTTAACGTCAGGAAAGCGTTAGTTCTTCAATGATCGATAGTACAAGCAACACTCCTAACTGTACATCAATGGACCTTATTACAAAAGGCATAAGGTCCACGTACAACCGTGTGGGAAATGCATGGTAATCAAGCGTTTCTGATCCCTCCCTGCATTGTGAGGGTGCCGGGGCTGCCGGAGGGCGCCGTGGTGGAATGACATTTTCACCACACCAGCTTACTTTGCACTTCAAAAACCGATAGCAAAGTTGCATTTTATTCACATGCAACTTTGCTCGCTCCATCGTAGGCCACGTCTACGCCTCGGCTAGTCTGTGGCCATGAGTAAGCCCATTCATAATAAAAAAAAAAAAAAAAAAAAATTTGAGGCAAAGTAATCAAATGCAAATTTTGAGTTGTTTTCTTGTGTTTGCTGGTAGAATTGACTTTTAGATGATAATTTTGGATGATACAAATTTAATAACATTAATTTGGATTTGATTTGGTTTGGTTTTGTTTGATATTTTACATTTAACATTTGCTTCGGGTTGGTGTGGTGAAAAATTTTGTGTATCACTCGGGGGCAAATTTTGTTTAACCCTCGTGCATTGAAACCCTCGCAACGCTCAAGATTCCATTTTTCGAACCACTCGCTGTGCTCGTGGTTCAATTTTGGAATTTTTCGCTTGCTCGGGTATCAATATTAGCTCGAGCGGTTAAACAACAACTTTGCCCCCTTGTAAAACCAATTATTATCCCAGTGTCACGAACGGCAAAGAGGGTAAAACACCGGAGTGGGTTTAGTGGGTAGCGCCAAATTCTCCCCCTCTGTACAGAGTTTTCCTGGTGAGATTTGCTTACCCACAGTATTAATCTTGTAAATAATGTCCCCTTCAATGAAGATAGCAAGCTGGAACTTGAGAGAGATCTCTATGAGAGCAGCCTAGTTGTTTGAGGAACGTCACTTCGCGCACCATATACCGGCCCGTTTGCATTGTAATGTTTCCGTGCACGGCCATTACCATCGGACCTTTCAATCCAGAAGGGAAACTAGTCCTTAATGGAATTAGTCCAGTTTCCTCACGATGTTTTCCCTCATTGGTAAACGATTGGTACTTAATGACCTCGGCACATTTTCATCGTTAGTCGCACGCTTAGCCAAAGCTTATAATTGAGTGATTTAACGTCAACGTCAAAATTACACATTAGTACCTTAACTCCTTGGTAATAAATGGACTTGTCCCGGTGAGATTTGCTTACCTATAGTATTAATCTTGTAAATAATGTCCCCTTCAATGAAGATAGCAAGCTGGAATTTGAGAGAGATCTCTATGAGAACAGCCCACGGCAGCTGCTTGAGGAACGTCACTTCGCGCACCATATGCCGCCCCGTGTGCATTATGATGTCTTCGTGTAATTGGCCGGTGACGCAATCTAGCATAGTTGACTCCTGTAATTCAAATTTAAATCTGCAAGTAGGTATATCTCGAGATTTTACATGTCAATAAAACATTACGAAAGGTTGAAGTGAATTTCAGAAACAGTAGCAAAAAGTGGTTCTCTAAGTATATCATAATAAAAAAATTCTTTAAAAAAAAGATGTTTAGTGAATGAAACGCTATCATCGGCTCAGCCAACAGACGTCCACTGCTGGACACAGATCTCCCCCTGGGATCTCCATAATGGCCGGTCGTTTATTCAGGATCCTACAAATTTTTCATTCACCTTTTTTACATTTATTTTTGGAACCGAGCTATGAATCGACGATTTAAGTAGCTCAAAATTATACCAAGGGTTTTTAGAAGGTATTTAACCATTGACATTAAGGACAGGCCTTATGGACAATAAGAATGGGGCCAGTACTTACAGCGGTGTGCTGCACTGCACGAATTCGAGCCGATCGTACATTGGTCGCGATTGGTCGATTGGCTCGAATTCGTGAGTCATACCATAACATATTTTTTTATATAACCAATACGTTTATCTCTAATGATAGGTATGCTTACCACAAAAAAGTGTGACCTAAACCGGATCGCATAAAACTTGAGAACTTTCTTCTTAATCCACGTCGGGAAGCGTCTCTTGTGCATATAGGTCTGAATCTGGTGGGACATCATGTAGTACTTCGCCTTTGAGGATTGCGTGCCGAACAGAGCTATCATGTATTTTAATGTGCAGTGTAACACAACGCACTGCAATCAAAATAATAACTGAGAGCCTACCGCGAACCACGTTCGACATGCCGAACCTATTCGCGCGATTAATCGCGACGCGAAGCAAATTAGCGCGAAGAGAGTGTATAAGGGAGAAGTGGAAGTGGGAGTTGGAAGGGGTACACCTCGGCGGACTTTCTCTGATCAGATCGGGGAAATCTTGAAGAAAGGCTAGGTCAAGAGCACCCTAAACCGGCGAAGCGTGTATGATTAATGTTATGAAAGTGCAGGAAGCGAAAGAGGTATGTCAGGATCGTAGCAAGTGGAAATCCGTGGAAAGAGAGCGATGGGCATGACGGCATGGCCACACTACCTACGTCTCTGCATAACTTCCCTCGCTACTTTCCATGCCAATCGTCGAGTACCATATGTGGACCGTTTCACAAAAGCTAGTACCTACGTGACAAACTTTTAAGGAACAGGCCCCAGGACGAATAGAACCTCTGGAAACCGATTACCACGACCGAATTATGTAGTTGTAGTCGGTATTTTTGAAGATGAATGTAGATACTGTATACGTGATCTAAATCTAAGGGCCACCCCACATCTGGCGTCTTTCGGGCGTCGGCGTCTACAATTCTATGGCCGCTGCTCGACGCAACTGCGCAGCGACGTCATTTTCCATAGCGCTGAGTGGCGCTGACCAGACGCCGACGCTCGAGGGACGCTAGATGTGTGGGGTGGCCCTAACACAACAGAAACTTTACTTTTTTTTTTCGATGTGGCGCGCACACAGCTCTTGTGAGCAAGGACCCCGCTAAGGATACACATACTACACTTAACAATCACAAAACACAAACACCATATCCCGACTAGAACAATTACACACCCGGAAGCAACGTGTATACCGATAGCGCCGCGTTTCCGGAACATATTCACACTATTATAAAAAAAAAAAAAAAAAACGGGCGAGCCTTGCTCATATGCATATCTGTCGCCAGTTTTCCCTTAGTCGCCTTATAAGACACCCACGGGACGAGATGAGGTGGTGCGGTGTGCGTGGTGAGGTGGTACAGAAACTTTACAAGCAGGTAAATGAGCGTGAAACTTACTTGAGCAATAATAAAGGCAAAAGTGGTAAATATTTCGAAGTCACCGTCGTATGGGAGGAGATGTAAATTTGAATTCTTTCTTAACATGTTCACTGTAAAAAAAAATTATGTGTCGGAATTTGGCTATTTAGCCCGTTTTTACAGACAAGTACCTACCGGTCTATGCCGTCTATCAGGCCTATTCGGATTTCGAGATAATCACAAGATCTTGAGACGATTTAGAGATCAACTAGATCTACATTAGATATCGACTAGATGTGACATGGATATCTAAGTAATAACATATCGAAATCGTTCATGAGGGTTAGTATCGTTTCGTCTAAAAAGCAGCTGGTCTATGTAGCATCTGGTCTAAAAAGCAGCTCGTCTATATTGCATCTGGTCTAAAAAACAGGTGGTCTAAAAACCAATTTGTCTAAAACGCCCATGGCAACTGGTCTAAAATGCTTTTCGCCTAAGAAGCAACTGGTCTAAAAATACCTCTCGTCTAAGACGCAACTTGTCTAAAACGCTATTCGTCTTTAATGCAAGTAGTCTACAATGCATTTTGTCTAAATTGTGTTTCTGACGTCACAGGCGTCCACAGGCTACAGAAACCGCTTATTGGGACGTGTTTCTCGCCTAGGGATAGTATTGTCTTTCTTTCATTCATCT
Organism: Cydia fagiglandana; assembly: GCF_963556715.1. NCBI lineage: Eukaryota > Metazoa > Arthropoda > Insecta > Lepidoptera > Tortricidae > Cydia > Cydia fagiglandana. The sequence continues at coordinate 16,457,968 of NC_085944.1, forward strand.
AATGATTTGTTCACATGGACATGCTTAGCTTTATTAATTAGTTTGGTTCTAAACAATATTTTGTTAAAATACTTAATTGGATATAACATTAATTAAAGTTTTTATTTAATTTTCTAGATTTAAGCTAGTTAATATTTCTAGATTTAAGTAGTTAGTTTGCTGTACAGTGTACATATTTATTATCAATAAAGGCATTAATTAATAGTAATATCAATATCATCTGAAGTACGCTGTTAAAATCTTTTGGGTTCCTCAGGGCCTCGGTGTATAATAAATAATACCTACTGATTTTAATATGAAAAGTGTTTTTTTAGTGCGTAAGTTGAAACTTAGAAATAACTTTGACGGCCTGCGTAGCTTAGTTGGTAGTGACTCTGCCTGCTAAGCGGAGATCCCGGGTTCGAATCCCCGGTGAGGGTATATATTTGTGTAAGTATCACAGATATTTGTACCTGAGTCATGGATGTTTTCTGTGTTTGTGTTCGTCAATATATATTATATACATCGTCGCCCGGTTGCAGCGTTAACCCATTCAGTGCCGAAGACGCGAATTCGCGTCCTGTCTATGCCTAAACGTGATACCGAGGACGCGAATTCGCGTCGTCGCGTGGAAGGAGGCGGCACTGTGATGATTAAAAATATGAAGCGTCGGCAATGAATGGGTTAACGCTGCTCAGAAGTATTTGCGACTGATGGCGACTGTAGTAAGGTAAATAAGAATAATACGCCAGGCTGTAGGTGAAAATAACATTTTATTCTTAATTAAACTATTGGACTAAAATGCTTGTTATCAAAGAGAAAATGCGTTTTTTAAACTAAAGAATGCTTCTTATTAAACTAAAAACTTTCTTGCTCCTAATGTGGCATTTCTCATATTCTTGCATCACCTATCCCGTTCCTATCGTTTGTATATTTTTAAATACTTTTTCACTTCTGTAACCTTCTCCAGAAAGTCAAATGGCGTAATCAAACCCTCCTCCAACGCAGTCAACAGCTTAGTATATTCAGTGTCGAATTTTATATCAACCTTTTTTCTGTTGTTGACGTTGAAAATGTTTTTACACAGTTTAATGTCTTGGATTTTGGATTCTTCGCGTATTTTTTGCAAGAAATAAACAAATGTGGGCTTTCGGGCCACTCGACTATTCAATCTTCTATGCCAAGCTTCGACACTGTTCGTCGTGCGATGTCTTTCCTTGGCACAGCTTATCATGGGTAATGAAAGCCATTGCTTGTTTACATACCGATGGAAATCCCGCATTTCGTCCGTATCAGGTGTTATTTGTATAATATTAATCCAAGCGTCGGCTATACAAGCGGTGGGAATCAATGGTAAATTCGCGGTCAATCTGACAGCGTGGCGTCCTTCCTTTGTTGATGTGAGATTCATTTCTTCACCCTTATCCCATACATTTTTGTTAAAATGGAAGTAGCATCCAGTCAACTTAGCTTGAGGGAATACCATTCTGAACGCTTTGTATTGGCCTACTTCGTAGTCACATTTGAAAAAGTCTATGTCAAGCGATAATTCTCTTTTAAGTGCCTCAAACAATCTGATATATGTTCTTTTTGTTTTGTCAGGGAGGAGGGCATAGACAACTGGAACAATATTCGTATGGTTTTCGTTACTTCCAATATCCAATTGTAACGTGAAAAGTTGTTTGAAGGGTTTGGGAACTCTTTTGAAGGTGGAGTCTCCGAAAAACTGTTTGCCCTTAATGTTTTTTATTGTATTTTGACTTTTTTTGGTACAAAATACTAATATTTTGTCATTATTGTCTCCATCACACCATACCAAAAAGTCTGTGGCCAAAATTTCAGGTACTTCGACGTCATTTAAATTTAGGGGGTTGGTTTTTTGTAAATTTAGAAATTTTCTTCGTTTTCTATTTAGTGTATCTTTTTTCGACACATACATATCCATTTCTATTATTTTTCTTTTTGACTTTTCATGTAAATTCAATTTAGTTATTTGTTCTTCAAAAATCTGTTTAACGGGGGCATAATTCTTACATACTTCTTTTTTACAGGAATCAATTATCAAATCTACTTCATTTCTAAATTTGTTTCTTCGGCAGGAATGTGGAGTTGGGGGTGTCCTCACATTGTTTCGCTGCGGGCCTAATTTTATAGATGCACTACAGTCGGCACGGTTTACGCAACGCCATAGTGTAGTGCTGTCTTTATTAGTTTTATTCAAATTGTATCTATAGCCGTCATGTAATAGCGATTTACCTCCTCTCTGGCTCTCTATAAATACCAGTTCCTGCTGTGTATGCTCTCCACTACTCGGTCCGGGATTCATAATTTATGTTAACTATTTCACATAACCATAAAATAATATTGCATTATCGCAGGAAAACAGCACATAATAGAATGTAGTTGTCATTAATCTAATCAAATACGGAATCAGTATGTAGTCTAAAGTGGCCAGTATGTTTCCGATGTAAAGGAGTTTCAATATGAATTGCAAACAGATTGATTTATTGGATACAGAGTGGACTTGGTTACTTTAAGACTGCTTGCTAATTACATCATCAGCGTTTTAAAACACTTAGTAATTATAAAATGTACTTTTTGTCGAGCACTAGTGGCGTGGCAGTAGTACGCTAGACTTTCAATCCGGAGGCCTCGGGTTCAAACCTAGTTTCTAACTTTTCGGAGCTTATGTACGAAATATCATTGATACTTACCAGTTGCTTTTCGGTGAAGGAAAACATCGTGAGGAAACCTGCATACTTCTGCGAAGAAATTCAAAGGTGTATGTGAAGTCCCCAATCCGCTCTGGGCAAGCGTGGGGACTATTGCCCAAACCCTCTCATGCATGAGAGGAGGCCTGTGCCCACTTGCCCAGCAGTGGGACGTAGGTATATAGGCTGAGCAGGAGGAGGTACTTTTAGACCAGTGGCTATTTAGACCAGTTGCTACATAGACGAGCTGCTTTTTAGACCAGATGCTACATAGACGAGCTGTTTTTTAGACAACATGCTACGTAGACGAGCTGCTTTTTAGACCAGATGCTACATAGACGAGCTGTTATTTAGACGATTTGATTTTTAGACCACCTGCTTTTTAGACCAGATGCAATATAGACGAGCTGCTTTTTAGACCAGATGCTACATAGACCAGCTGCTTTTTAGACGAAACGATACTAACCCGTTCATGAGGACCTCCAGAATCGCGGAAACGTCAAATTTGACATATCTATCTTACAAATATCTTTAAATTATCCGTATCGTAACTTGTTGAAGTCTAGTAGAAAACTAATTCATTTTCCGAATCGAGCCGTTAGTATTTATTTTCTTAAGGAAAGGAAAGAATTAGTATTTTTGCACAAGCACACACTGTCGTAAGTTTATCATGCTTTATTATTTTTTAACCTTTTGGACGCCAATGACCGATATATCTGCACCGCAGGTTCAACGCCAAAGACTGATTAATCGGTAACAAACAAGTAACAAACAAACCACAGAGCAACACGGATCCTTACGATACAACTGGGAAAACGCAAAGGCCCGTTGTTAACCTTTTCGACGCCATGTCAAACACAAAAGCTGTCACACGGACGCCAGGTCACCGAAGTGTCAAAACTGAAATTGAACTTTATGCATAGGTACACACGTAGGTGTATGTTGCTCTGTGGTCTGTGACCGATTAATCGGTCTTTGGCGATGAACCTGCGGTGCGGATATATCGGTCATTGGCGTCCAAAAGGTTAACACTCACCTGCCCTCATCAGACTATACATGAGCCGCACCTCCCCCGGTTTGTCCCACAAGTCTCCAATAGTAATCCAGGAGCTGTTCCTTGGCTGCACTGGCTGGTAGTCCCCCTCTATGTAATACTCGACCACGAATTGGATCAACACATTCCAAGACAAATACGTTGTCCCGTGCATTAAGACCTCTAGAGCGGTTTTTAAGGGCACCTGTAGATATTTTTTTACTGGATTACATATACACGGTGTAACATGAGTAAACCGAATATTTTTTTAACAGCGTATTCCTGATCATATTTAGAGACAAAAATGTCCTATAAACTTTTTTGAAATTCGCCTAGATTCAGAGATATTATTAATTAAAAAAAAACAAGTTTTTATTGTTACATAGCGTAAAAGGCCTTTTTGTTGGTGATGTTGCTGCTATGGGACGTAGTCTAAATATCTTTATTGATAGATGTCAAAAAGTGACAAGTATCGCTTTGCAAAATGTAGGTTCTACGAAAAAAAATGTAAAAATCAATTTTAAATGACAAGTTTACCAATAACATTTATTTTTTATGTACAAATACGTTCAAAAAATTGAAAAACACAAAACAAAAAAAAATTTTATTTTGGCGAAAATGACCTAAACTTATATTACATTTTTTACTTCTTTTGACCTCAGAAATGCGTGGTTAAAATTATTCGGTTTCCTCATGTTACACCGTGTATAATCTATTAAGTTATAGACTAAAATCATCTCAAACCTAGTCGATCCTGGATTTGAATGCCGATAAGGGCATTTAAAGTGTCATTCTATGGAACTTGCTAACTATCTAAACAAACCGCCACTGAATGATGATTTCACTTTTCAGTGCGTTATTAGCGGTTTGTTTACATAGTTACTAAGTTCCATAGATTGACACTAAACTTTCCTTTAGACATGTGTCCTTCACGAGTGAGCGATTTAAAATAATTTAAATTAACTGTATCATTTGACTGAACTCACTCACTGGTCAACTCAGTGCAGATTCAAATCGCTCATTTCGCTCAGTAACTCATATAAGATCTCAGTGTTCCCTGCTCGCTCTTTCCCACTCATGATTCGAATGAGCCGGCCGAGCGTGACGAGCGGGTGAGCGACTGACAGGCCTATTCGGATTTCGAGATAATCACAAGAACTAGAGACGATTTAGAGACCAACTAGATCTACATTAGATATCGACTAGATGTGACTTGGATATCTAAGTCATAACTTGTCGAAATCGTTCAAGAGGACCTCCAGAATCGCGGAACCGTCAAAGACATATCTATCTTACAAATATCTTTAAATTCTCCATATCGTAACTTGTTGAAGTCTAGTAGAAATCTAATTCATTTTCCGAATCGAGCCGTGAGACGATGATGCGAATAGTTTTCGGAGCGGTTCGGAAGAATTCGGAGGGTGATGGGAAAACATGGCCGAATCGTATCGCGTTATTCTCCATCTTGTTCGCATTTATGGTTGTGTGTATCTGATTGATTGACATCTCTCTCTACTCACTCGTGAACAATATAGCTTTTAGCTTACAGGTCCACTGAGCGAAATGAAATGAGTGATACATATCATGCACCGCGAGCGAAAGATATGAATCAATCGTCTAAAACTCAGTGAAGCGTTTTGCTCATCTCTATTCCTAAGTAATAATTTAGTTATAAAAAAAAAAATCCTGAAGAATTCAGATTTTGTAAATCTGTTATAATTTTGATATGGCTTGCGCTTATTGGTGCGCGCATGATGGACTGAGATTCGTTTAAGGCGTGGCTCCTTATTGCTGCGAGGGAGTAGTAACGGATCGTGTTAAAGTCATAACATTTGGTTAAACGGACAGGTATCGTCTTGGGTCGTCCCATTCGTTTTTCGTCAAGTTCCTTCTTAAAATTAGTCCTATTCTGCTTTCGTCACTCATTCTACATTGAAAGCCACCGACGATTGTGACGAATGTAGAATGAGTGACGAATGCAGAATAGAACTAATTTAAGAACTTGACGAAAAACGAATGGGACGACCTAAGACGATACCAACGGACAGAATCTTACCTTCATTCTCAAAACCGTGCATATATTGCTATGATACTTAACCATAACGAAGTATTCAATGGAAACAACTGAGCACACAGTTCGCACAATATGAGGGTAGCTTTTTGGTTCTGGTAGCATTGACGTTTCGTGAAGCACGCAAAACAGTTGCACGAAATCCACTAGCATCCATGATAAGATATAGTTCTTTAAAATCTTGTAGTGGTTGAGTTCTATTCGTTGTCGGTTTTTACCATCCACGAAGCCGGTAAGTATATTGATAGGGATATTGACGGCGACAAATACAACGTGGGTGCATAATAACAAAATATAGAGCGGATCCTGGAAAAACATAATATAATTACTTAATAAGCTGACTGCTAAAACATGGAATTGTATTTATTGGGCGCGAAGAGATCTTGACTAATTTATTAGGGACAATACAGTCTGTGGCCTGTAATACGAGATATAAGACACATTCGTCAGATTCTTTTTTCGTCAGGATAAATTTTAGCCTATTTTTTTCGGACGAAAACCGAATTCCTCTTTGGACAGAAAAAACTTAACTTTGGTGTGAAAGATTTGGAATTATCCTGTGATACTTCCACCAGTGACAGTTTAACAGCGATTCAGGGATGAATCATGCTATCCCTTTCTAATGTATAGCACTATCCCTTTCGGCTATTTAGGGTTGTCAACATTCAAGTCCTTACCTTATCTGTGGTCGTGCATGCAAAAGGACGTCAAGTGGTGCCAAACCTAATAATTGCTCGGAGTAATGCTGAGCCGGGTTTGCCCGAAGTCAGGAGTGTCTTTCCACTGTCTGAGGTGCCAACAGGATTTCAAAAAAACCGGCCAAGTGCGAGTCGCACTCGCGCAAGAAGGGTTCCGTACCATTACGCAAAAAGTGGCAATAAATCACGTTTGTTGTATGGGACCCCACTTATATATTTGCCGCACGGAATGACAGGTGGGAACGGGACGTCGCTCTACAAATGCATGGTGCTGTCTCGCTTTCGTACGGAATGAACGTACGGTTCATTAGAACGGTAGATAAAGGTTATGGCCTGTAACATAACCTTTATCTACCGTATAGTTCCTACTCTGTATCTTTAGGTATAAAAGTACCTAAACAAAATCTACCCTTAAATAGTAGTGGTAGTGTGGGAACAAGTACGTAAGTATAACGGGTTAGCACTGATTGACTAGCACGTTATCTTTTCGCGGATTAGCAAAGATTTTGGTTTTAACTAATATGGATTTCCGCAAAGTAACGCCTGATTCTGTTCACAATCTAAATACTTACGTCATCGCTAGGGCTTGTGCTGGAGATCCAGATCGGCAGGAGCAATATCATGAGGAGGAGTGTTGAGAAAACGACCGCCTCAGCCCACATACGTAGTTTGCTGAATGGGTGTATGGTGAACGGGTACTTGGTGAATTGGCGGTGCCTTTCTGCGCACAAGCTTGCGTAGGACCTACAGTATTAATCTTCACTGTAAACTTAACATAAACTCCATCTCAACATAAAGTCGATTTGTGTAAGAATGTCCTTTTAAAATGTTTTATTTTAAACACATGGAATCACTAATCTCGGCCATTTAAATGCTAAAAAATCTTGCAATTCGCTCAGCTACTTATCACCAAGAAAATACGTCAAAAGATGTTCAAGTTGCGGAAGGTTTGTGACCAGTTTTCATATTTTTTTGGAAAAACATATTGGTTTCTTTTTGCTAGAAGGCCCTCGAAAGCTTGTAATTGGCCATGGCTTACTCGGCAAGCATGAGGGTCCACTCGACAACTTAGGGGCCACATATTATGTCGAAGCGGAATCGGCAAAATCCGATAGGAAAAAGCTTTATGTCTGCGCAATAAGAGTGAAAAAGACCTCATTCGGCTCCGCTCACATCGGCTGGCGCCTACCGACACGTCGACGGCTTTTTCGCTCTTATTGCGCGGACATAAAACTAAAACTTTTTCCTATCGGCTTCTGCTTGCGCATCGGTATATCTGGGGTGACCCTAGTACAAAATAGCCAATATTCAGTGAAGTATATTCAATAAAGACAGGTATCTATAGAAGTATAATTATGTACTCACTTAAACATATTGATAGCTCTTATATCGTGAAAGTTAACCGAACTGAGGTCCAAAATGAATTTCCTAATCCAATTGCATTTAATCTCATATTTGTTTTGCAGGTTACTCAGAGAACATTTGTGTAGTTTGAAATACTTCTGCCTTGCCTTCCAATCTTCACACTTATCAGTTATTTTATTAGTTGTATTTTGATCGGTTTTATTTTCAGTTGACATGATTATATTAATTATTTTTTACATTTTACAAATATTGAGATAACGCTTTCCAACAGTCAGTGTTGTCAGATAAAACGTAGTGATTATATGCTCAGTGATGGCTGTCTGTCAGTATGGACAGGTGACAACAGAAGCAGTCAAACATTCCGCACAAGCCGGAGCTAATTCAGACTATTTGTTTCTTCATTACCTACCAAAAGGAGACTTAACTCCATCAAATTGGGTTGATGGTGCCGCGGCTCTTTCGGTCACGACACCAATCCCTTCACACCAAAAGCAGTCACTGGTAATGTGTCGACCAACCAAACTGTGTAACGACTTTAAAAAAAACCATCAAATTGGGCAAACCCAGAGGTACCTATTTTTTACTTTACTTGTAGAACTGCAATTTGTAATTTATAATTTAGGCCTGTATAGTTTGTCAAGCGACATTCGTCAGTAGAAAAAGCAACAAATTTAAAAAATGGAAGGCGCGAAGGGTTTTCGTTCCACAGTCCCTTTTGCTACTAACAAAGTTGTTTGACAAACTATATCTTAGCAACCAAACTGAACCAAACCCCTCTAGTGAAGCTGGGCTGGCAGTATGCAGAGAGGATTTACCTCCACCTCTGACAAAAGAAACTCTCTAGAGAGGAATAAAGAGTACCTAACGCACTAATGTGCTTTTATGATATTCTTCTTAATAAAGCTACCTAGCAGTTGTTCATCGATGGAGGCAGGCCAGATAGGGATTGGGTTTTGGGTTAAAACCCTAGGTGTGTATAAAGTGTACGATTTTATAACTAGAACGAATTCAATTAATAGAATCATTTATAGCAGTTACTTGTGTTTTGCGCATTCAGGAAGCAGGAAGAAGGATAGATTATATAGTACCTAATAAGCGAGAAAACACATTTTATTTGAATAATTTATTTATTAGTTATTTTGTACTAAGGTCCATGGTATAACATTCGTTCTACCTCGCTTCCATACTTCTGAACAGGTTTTCGAACAGAATACAGCACTCAGAATGACAGTTTCCGTTCTATCGATGAGGATAATTTCCCTGAAATGAAAAGAAAAAACATGAATAATACCAACGAGTATCAATTATTCACCGTTGGTCCGAATATATGCTGCAAATAAGAATAAGAATCATAATTATTTATTTTATTGCCACACAGAATACAAACATGGTGCTTGCATAAGTAATGGCGACAGGCGAGTATACCTATACTTCGTTTTTAGGGTTCCGTACCCAAAGGGTAAAACGGGACCCTATTACTAAGACTTCGCTGTCCGTCCGTCCGTCCGTCCGTCTGTCCGTCTGTTGAAATTTTCACAGATGATGTATTTCTGTTGCCGCTATAACAACAAATACTAAAAACAGAATAAAATAAAGATTTAAGTGGGGCTCCCATACAGCAAACGTGATTTTTGGCCAAAGTTAGGCAACGTCGGGCGTGGTCAGTACTTTGATGGGTGACCGTTTTCTTTTTGCATTTTTTTCCGTTTTTTTTTTGCTTTATGGTACGGAACCCTTCGTGCGCGAGTCCGACTCGCACTTGCCCGGTTTTATTTTAGCATTAGAAATAAGGTAAACAATCTTGATGCGTCTTTTTATTGAAAATCATGTTTAAAAAATAAGTCACGGCAAATATGTAACAATTATGAATCTAATACGAGTACGATCATTTATATTCTTCTGCTTTCATAAGTAATAGTTACTGATTTTTAAAAAGCGTTTTTCTATTAAAAGACATGTCAAGATCGCTTACCTTCTTGCAAATTCTTTCTAATGCTAAAAAACACGAACTATAGACATTGATATTATCGTACGAATATTAAGCCCGTCCCATAAATTACATTACGAAATTCTAACTCAGATCACATAAAATCCTTCTCGACAAGCCTAGATCATCTGAAGCCCTAAAACCCTACTCAAAATATGAGCGTCCGAAATGTAAATCAGGAAATTTCTTACCCAAGGCAGAATTCATATAACACGAAATCAAATGTAGGTTTCTTACAAGCGGCGTTCTCACACTTTGATATAGGTCCAACTCTTAATTCTCTCTTCATAAAATTTGGTAGAAAACTGTGGTATTTATCCACTATATCAGATGGTGCGTAAATTCTTTGTTCTTTGGTTTTATTCCCATTTTTTAAAACGGATGGTATGACTTTGAATTCGTAATTACCATTTTTATCTTCGCTGGGTATATTTTTAGATTCTAGATTAAAATTTAAGAAGTTGTTCTGAATATTTGATACATTTCTGTTATAATAATCTGAATAAATGCTTGGTGAGTCTGTTGATAGTTTTCTGGCAGTTTCTGATATGATTGCATACAGTCTTCTTCGACACAGTTCGTACAGATTTGGTGGGGAATATGTACTTTCTAATATGTTTTGGTGTTGCGGTGGACATGGGATATCTATTTTATATGAACCATTCTCATTCACTACGGTCAGTCGGCATACTTGTTGATTTGTATAAATCGCTTGAGGTTTTCTGAAACAAAAATAGATATTAGAATTTTCGACAGCAAAGCATGGATTTGACTGTTGAAGTACGTTACATATAGGTAGAGTCAGACTAAGAAGAGTCTACAGCGGACTTGATAGCCTGCAGTGCAAGTGTCATTTTAAACGTCAAACTTCTATGAAATTATGACGTATAAATAACACTTGCACTGTGTGGGCTATCAAATCCGCTGCAGACTTTTCTTGCTCTGACTTTACATATCTACTATAGTTCCATGGGAACATTAAAAAATTAAGTTCCTAAGTATGTATATTTTAAGATGGTGGAGTGGAGGCGTATATACCTAGGTACTTATACTTTTATAATTATGTAGTCACATAATATTAGCCTTTATGAAGCTTTACGGGAAGATGAGGCAAAACTTAGATATTGCAGCATTTTCAGCCTAAATTAAGTATAGCTCTAAATGATCGTACCTACCTATAGTAAGAAATCTTACGTAACTCCAAACACATCTATTCTCAGCTAATGTGGGGTATCAAGTAAACAAAACAAGCAATAATGGATGTTTCTGGGTGCCATAAACATGTCCATTACGCACTGAAGGGAAGAGAATGTTCCTCAACGAAGGCGGAATAAGTTTCACAAACAAAGCATACATAAAAGAACCTACATTATGACGTCAAGTAATCTGAGGGCGCGTGCAAGAAGCACTGTTCTCTTCGGAAGCATCCAAGGAGACATAGCCAAGATGACAATCGTACACCGACAAACGTGTCGCTTAACTTCAAACCCTGGTAAATACATTCGACCCTCTCAGCCAATATTATCTACCCTATTACCTTTTCTTAATAGGTACTAAAATCGTATACACAGATGGATTTACCCGAGTTTGAAGTTAACCGACTCAGCCGCCAAACGAAAAGAAAAAAAATAAGAAAAAGAACTATTTCAAAGAAAAAAAATCTTTAGAGTTAGACCAAGAAAAGTCTGCAGAGATTTTGATAGCCCACGCAAGTGTTATTATAAACGTCAAACTTTTATGAAATTATGTCAATATCCTCTATCACATGGCAGCCTGATTCGGTTAAAAAAAAGCACACATTCTTAGCGTCCTTATAATTTAGTGCTATTACTAGTTTTTGAATACCTAATATTCTGGGATATATACTTAATTAGTTGATTAGTCAGAGTAAATAACCTACCTAGCAATGCACCGAGGAGAAGTTTCTTAAGTTGCGAAACTTCTATGAAGAATATTCTCTGGAACTTAAATTTAATAAACAACCTAATCGTGTCAAGGCCGACGTAGACACATGCCATTTTAAATACTTCGCCTGCCCGCTTTACTGTTATGTGGCGTGTAATATTGGCCCAGTTAAATTAAGGCTTTCACCTCGGAATGAGAGATAATAAGCTGAGGTTTAATCAGGAAATTAAGCTTTATAGCCTTTAACTTAAGGTATTTCTACAGGAAAGAGGTAGATTTTAAGTACTAGAATAGAATAGACTAGTAATACATGAAAATGTTTTCACATGCTTTTATTTAACTCCCGAAATCTCTATCTGTTGTTAAAATAGCGAGATGAAGTAGTTTTAAGTTCATTCTTATTCGTTTTCTTTGTTAGAAAGTACATTGTTTTAGTTCCATAAATAGATTCCCCATCCATAATTTATCCGGAAATGATATATCACATGTCCTAATATGTATAGCTTTAGAGAAATGATGATTCAATTGAAGCGCGGCAGCGTCGAACTTAACCCCCCTCCCCCCACTAAATGTGCCGTGGCTCTCGATGTCTCCCGGTCAGAATCTACTCAGACCAGCTAAAAATCAACTATGCCAAGTTTCAGCGCATCTTCACAAAATGTAAGGTCTCATTCACTATCAAACCAACTTATAGTACTTATGTCTGATCACTGCGTTTTCTGTGCCCTATATCTTGAAAACGGCTAATCTCATGAAAAAATGTTCGATGCTTAACGTGTCACAAATTTTATGCTCTACAATTCTTCCCTACATGTAAACAGCGGTGGAGTTATAGAAATCTTGATATTCGCAAAAAACCGATTTTCATGAACTTTGACCTTGATTAACTTGTGACGCGCACATGATATATGCGTCGACTTTTAAGAGAACCTTTAAAATGTCATAACGAAGGTGTATACGAGTTTCCAGCTTATTATCTCTCATTCCGAGGTTGACCCCCTTTTTAGGCTTAAGATGACTGGCCCATATGTATTATATATATTACACAAAACGTTAAAGTTCTCATGGGAACATTCTCACAGAGAACTTTCTAAGTTTCTTTCATGTAATTTCTCTGAAATTTCCGAGAACATTTCTGCAATTTGTACATTGCTAAACCTACCCCATTCCGAAGCTCCTAGTCTGCTGGTCCCTGAACATGTGGTACCACAAGGAAAATGGTATCGCCTTCAGGTTGTTCCTCCAGAATCGGAACTCGCAGTGATGCTGGTTATACACGGGCCGTTGGGGCAGCCATTGCAAATTGTTATCTGGAATTTAAAGAAATCAATGTTTTCATTTCCATCAAAGACATATGTAACTTCGTATAAGATGAATAAAGTCTAAAGAAAAAACGTGCCTCGGAAATCGAGTAAAAGTCATTCTCGGATAGATAGGTATTATGGCGTGACGACACCGTTTCATATTTAACAATTTTAACACATAGATATCAGTGAAACATAGGTCAAAATGATATAAAAATAATAAAATCATTTATCCATATAGGTATATACATTTTTTTTATAATTTTATACGTGTTTATTTTGAGTTTTAGTCGTGTGTCGATAGATGGCAGTAAATTTACAGTAACTACAAAATTTACGATGACAGGACCCCTCTATACTTGATACTATCTATTCTTTTTGTTTTCATTTATGTACTTTTCTTCAAATAAAATTATGTAAGTAGTTATAGGCATTCTTAAAGGATGATTCACGCTAGACCGGGCCGGGGCGTCCGACATGTCATTTTCTATGACGGCTGATCGGTGATCACGTGGTGATTTCCATAGAAAACGAAGCCCTGACCCGGTCTAGTGTGAGCGTCTTAATTTTTTTTTAATAGTACGAAATTCGCTTTTCGATGAAGAAAAACGCCATGAGCAAAACCGGACTAACTTATCCCAATAAGTTCTAGATTGTCCGCTGGGTTAAAAAGTCACATAGATGTCAGTTTAAAATTAATGCCTAAGCCAATTCTTGGGATCAGTTTACCGAGTGGACCCCAGGCTGACCCCAGGCTCCCGAGTAGGACATGCCAATAATACCCGGACAACATAAGATCAGGACTCGTAAATTTATTTTTGATTTGGTATTTTAGACACAGTCCCTCACAGTGAATTATCACTATTGCTTACCACAGGTTTGTGAAAACGTCAATAAGTAGGTATAAATAAAAGTCTGCAGCGGATTTGATAGCCCACGCAGCGTGTTAAATTATTTATACGTCATAATTTCATAGAAGTTTGACGTTTAAAATGACACTTGCACTGCGTGGGCTATCAAATCCGCTGCAGACTTTTCTTGGTCTACTAGAATTTGTGCGGAAAGAGAAAAGTTCTCTTTCCGAAGAGACTGTAAAATATTCTGTAAAATCTTCCAAGATCCGATAAGGATACAAATACAGCCTTAACTAGAAAATAGTTTTAGCTGCCCAACAAATCTTATAAATCGATTACCACCCAAAACAGGTCAACCAAATCAATGAGGAAACATTGATTTATCTCAGACAGTAAGTTATCCGAGGCACCAAACATTAAACCACTAAACAACTATACAAACTTGAACCTTACCACATTGACTTAAGGTATAATATGGCTGGCAACGATGAAACGGTGGTCTATTCATAAAGTCTCTCGTTCTCGATTAGGAACGACTCACAGTATAACTTGATCTCTTGATTCGAAGCAGATACGCGTATACGTAGGACAGAATCATAATGGTTGGGCTGAAGTTGATTAGCCAGTAACCTTTGTGAACAGTCGAATTTCCCAGGCTATTATGTTCCTATAGCTTAACTTGCAGTCTCAAATTCTAAATCGAGAAATGGTTTTTATTATGGAGCTCGTGCAGTTATAATAACAATAAAATCGTGTAAGAGGGACAACAAAATACAGTAGGTATGTAACTGAACGAAAAGCAAATACTCAAACCCGTTAATGTTTAGGTCACATTGAACAACTTTTACTATGAGACCAACCCCGAAAACGCGGAAAAAAATTGGATGTTTCATACTTTTCGCTGGTCTGATGTTGAATTTTTTTAAGGAAGAGTCAATTTTTTGCATCAATGCAAAAATGCACATATTGATTGTACCTACTCTTCTTCTTCCTCGCGTTATCCCGGCACTTTGTCTCGGCTCACGGCCTCCAAGAATTGACGTAGGTACTAGTTTTTACGAAAGCGACTGCCATCTGCCAACCCAGAGGGGAAACTAGTTATTGGCATTCCATAGTTCGGTTTCCTCACGATATTTTCCTTCACCGAAAAGCAACAAATATCAAATGATAACCAATTGATTGTACTGCGAAGTAATAAACTTATTCATACATACACAATTACACATACTTGCAATTAAAAAAGCTGCACAACACCAACATACTATAATAAACAGGACTATACCACAAACCGATAGATACCGCAGCGCTCTCAGCTCCGCGATCCTCAAAGGCAACTCCGTTAATTCATTCTCATCCAATATCAGGAACTTCAAGCTTCTGACATCGCCTATCTCATCGGGTATGTATCTCAATCTGTTGCCGCTAACATCGAGACACTTTAGACTTCGCAACTTCGATATCTCTCGAGGCAACACCGCTATATCATTGCCGCTTAAGTAAAGGCTCTCTAGATGCTCCAATCTGCCGATGTCGCTCGGCAGACGAGATATTAGATTCTCCTTTAGATATATATCCGTAATTTCTGATTCTTCGCCTTTGAGCAAATGTAAAGGGAACTGGGTGAAACCTCTGTAATTCCAATGGAGAACAACCGTTGGTATATTATTTTCACTGTAATCCATTTTTCAGTATCATTACACTTAAACACACTTTTTTGTTTTTATTTGGCAGATTTGCGCAGCCTTAGTCCGAATTTAAAAATAAAACGAAGAAGCAGCTGTCTTTGATCCCGTCGGCCGAGTACTGCATCCCGTGGCGAACGCGCGAAGCGTGATATTTTTAAAACTATAGCAAGGTCTCCGGTCTACGAATTATTATGCCAGACGGAATATAGGTGAAACGTTAAAAAAACGATAATAATTCTAAACATGTGATTGAGTTTTAAAACTAGCTGACCTGATCAGATTTTTAAGGCGACTATTATATTAATGTTTGCGTGCATAGCATGAAAGTGCCCAAGTAAGTATACCATTTTACAAGCATTCAAAATTTAACAAATTTTATTTATTTTTACAAATAATAACTAACTTAATAACAATACCTACCCAAACATGATAAAGTACTTATCAATGAGTTGAAAGAATCTGGATATCGTTAACAAAGAAAATGAACATTACATATTCACCCAATTATTGCAGTTAAGGTCATGCATCGATTATGTGCATGCGAAATATTGCCGGTTATTAGTATTACACATACCTACATAGCGTAGCTATTAGTAAATTATATCTATGTACATTAGTACACGTGATCACAAGATTATACGATGAAAAGTTGGCTACTTTTTTCTAAAGTGCCTAAACAACATATATTATACGATTAGTACTTACTTACCAACGTAAAGTTAGGTTTTAGCTGTGACCTAAGTCAAACCCAATCAATATCATTTGCAAAATCCCCAATAGAAACACATGTTGAATTTTATTAATCTAGTTAAATATATAGATAGAAAATGAGAAATCTATCGCGATAAATTGGAAACTTAAAAATATATTAGAATAATAAAAAAAACACTAGACCTCAAAGTTTCAAAATGTTTGTTATTTTAAACAGCCTAAAAGGAAAAAATATAATGGTACCATTCGATTCCTTACATTTTAAACGCAATATTTCACCGACCAAATCGCAATTTCCTTGTTTTCTAATCAAAATGACGCCCTGGAGTTGCAGGCGTTCATATGTTCCGGTAACCGCTTACCATCAGGCGGGCCATATGCATGTTTGCCACCGACGTATCATATACTATAATACTTATACTAATTGACCAACATAAGGTCTCTATTGTTTCCCATAAAGTTTTAAGTCATAATGTGTTCTTTGTCCGCATCTTCGTTAGTCATAATTTGGTTTTTCTCAGAAATGCCTAACTTTTCAGGATTGCCATAAAATAAACCTAACCTATCTATAGGATATCCTTACGAAAATCCTGAAAAGTTAACGGTTTCAGAGTTATGACTACTTAATGATAATCTGATAATGATTACATTATGACAAACAAAGGGATCCGAAAACCGGTTTCAGAATTATGACTAATGATAATCTGACAATCATTATATTATGACTTTCAATAATTATGTCAAACAAAGGGATCCGACAACCGGATTCAGAATTATGACTAACGATAATCTGACAATCATTATATTATGACTTTCAATAATTATGTCAAACAAAGGGATCTGACAACCGGTTTCAGAATTATGACTAACGATAATCTGACAATCATTATATTATGACTTTCAATAATTATGTCAAACAAAGGGATCCGACAACCGGTTTTAGAATTATGACTAACGATAATCTGACACTGATTATATTATGACTTTAAATAATTATGTCAAACAAAGGGATCCGACAACCGGTTTCAGAATTATGACTAACGATAATCTGACAATGATTATATTATGACTTTAAATAATTATGTCAAACAAAGGGATCCGACAACCGGATTCAGAATTATGACTAACGATAATCTGACAATCATTATATTATGACTTTCAATAATTATGTCAAACAAAGGGATCTGACAACCGGTTTCAGAATTATGACTAACGATAATCTGACAATCATTATATTATGACTTTCAATAATTATGTCAAACAAAGGGATCCGACAACCGGTTTCAGAATTATGACTAACGATAATCTGACAATCATTATATTATGACTTTCAATAATTATGTCAAACAAAGGGATCCGACAACCGGTTTCAGAATTATGACTAACGATAATCTGACAATGATTATATTATGACTTTAAATAATTATGTCAAACAAAGGGATCCGACAACCGGTTTCAGAATTATGACCAGAGCTCGGATAGGGTGAGCTATTTGCCTTATAATTTGACATGTCTTATGTCATATATAAGGCAAATAGCTCACCCTATCCGAGCTCTGATTATGACTAACGATAATCTGACAATCATTACTTTATGACTTTCAATAATTATGTCAAACAAAGGGATCCGACCAACATGTAAGAGCCAGCGTTTCCCAAAGTCACGTTACGTAAGATGTCGAGTGTCTGGCGCCTGTCCAACGCGGCGTCCGAGGTCGGTCGAAGGTAAACAAACACACGTCACTGGCTAATGGCCTCGTCACACTGTATAGCCAGTGTAACACGATCTCTGATAAGGTATTGCAAGACAAGACCCATATTATATATATTACTAACCAACATTAAATCGAAATGCAAGCTTTAAATGGAATTGGGCGGGACATGTTGCCAGGCAGCGTGATGGCAAATCAAGATGTTATGGCTCCTCTACACGAGTGCTGGCGCAGCGCTAGGCCAGCGAGATGGCCATGCGCTGGTTGGAATGGATGTTTTTTAGGGTTCCGTACCCAAAGGGTAAAACGGGACCCTATTACTAAGACTTCGCTATCCGTCCGTCCGTCCGTCTGTCACCAGGCTGTATCTCACGAACCGTTATAGCTAGATAGTTGAAATTTTCACAGATGATGTATTTCTGTTGCCGCTATAACAACAAACACTAAAAACAGAATAAAATAAAGATTTAAATGGGGCTCCCATACAACAAACGTGATTTTTGACCAAAGTTAAGCAACGTCGGGAGTGGTCAGTACTTGGATGGGTGACCGTTTTTTTTGTTTTTTTTTTGCATTATGGTACGGAACCCTTCGTGCGCGAGTCCGACTCGCACTTGCCCGGTTTTATTTTAAAGAAACATCACATTTGACACTGACATCGAATCGGGCCGATAGTTACCAATCGAAATACATTAGAAAGAAATAAAACTCTTTACCTAAAGTGTAATTTTTCAAATTTATTTATTTAATTAAAACATCATTGGAATCAGAGGTCCCTAAGTATATGTACAAAATACAACGTACTAATTACTTATTAGGTATTCAAGGCGTGTTTTAGATAGAAAAGTAAGGTTCTCAGATGGGGTAAGAAAGTCATAGTTTAATTTAGGTACTCGGGGCAAGACTAACAGTATGAGAATTTCCTACAAGTGTTAGTCTTGTCCCAGTTGTTTGTCTTACGGTCTTACCCCATCTGACCTTATTATAATATTAATTACAATGAAAGTAATTGTTATATAGTAATGTACACGAATTAATGTGAAATACGATGACGTGTATATAGTTTTTGTATACCTACATTTGTTACAGTCCAGTTATAGTCTACATTAGAATAAATACTATTATTATTATTATAACATCTGTTATTGTATACAGATAGAAATTAGATCAGCTGAAGTTTATTTAGAGTATAAAAGTATTAGAATTTGACTAATTTTCTTACATAACGCTATTGTATTATTATAAAGATTAAATACACAAACGGCCTTAATTACCCTGAATTATTATAAATATTTGTATATTATATTTAAAAGATAGGAGTCCATACCGCAAAAATGGTACCTAACGTATAGGGACTTTAAACCATTCCTAAGAAGTCTCAACTTCTGAATTTTCTTTCGTGTTTAGTTTTATTTATATTTAAAGTAATGTATTTCGTAATCCATTGAATACTTTAAAATGGTTACATATTTAAGGATAAAGGTATTCTTAAAGTCTTAATAACATCATTAAATAAATATATAATGTCGGTGTTTCACCGAAGTTTTGTTTTTAAGATTTTATAGGAAGTAACTATGTAACTAAGCAGCAGTCTCAGAAAAGCTTAGAAATGTTATTAAAAATTAAATTTTCATGGGAGGCCTTTGCCGAAGATAATAGAGGGAAATGCAACTGTTCTTCGTTCTATAAATAAATGCTATTTTATTTTATTTATTTTATAATTTACATGTTACAGACATGTACATTGAAAAATCAGTACTATTCTTATGTTAATGACAGGTTATGAATAAGATGGATGTGTCTGATCTGTCAGTGCCGAAAGTGACGTTTTTGGTTGAAGTAACGTCAATTTCGACACTGGCAAATCAGATCCATACATAACTAATCCAGATCTAATTCACACCCCCTTATTAAAATCAGAATACGCTGGAAATTAAGCTCATCTCGTTTTTGTAGTTACATCTCTCTTGAATATTTTTAAATTATTCTCACACAAGAAAAGTAAGGAGAAGAACCTATGACAATTGTACTAAGTACTTACCTAAAGCTTAACATTTTTCTTAACCCTACGAATTTTAAGTTAAAAACACTATCATACCAAAACAACACATTATATTTAATAAGATAACAGAGGTAGTCAAAGCTTTGGTAAAGGGTCCATATATCTTAATTCATACTAATACAGACATACTCATGTAGGTATGTTTAATTGTTTATCACATTTATTCATTCGTATTACAGTTTCAGACTTTCAAATATGCATTTCCAGAGATATGTTAAATTCTTTAGCTAACTTCATATACATTTTGAAAGTTTTAGACCTATCTTTATCACACATCGATACTTTATATTTTAAGGAAATAAAATAAATTTTAACACTTTTATTATTCGAAATAAGATAATAACTGTCTAGGGCAAATAATGCTTTATATAATTTATTAAAGAAATATATTATTTTTCTAATAACAATATATATTTACCTGCAAGGGCGGCAGCCTGCAAGCTAAAAAAACTTTTCAAGAAAATTCCATTGCCCACTCGGGACTTTCTCATGTACCCATTTGCCTACTCGTTTCGTTGATTTTTTTTTGGTCAATAATATTAGCAATTTAGTAGTTTTTCTTTTTATCTTTATAACAAAAAAACAATAACATTTATGTTCAGTTACAGAAGTTTTTTGCTGAACAATTGTTTTTCGAATAATTTAACTAAGAATTAATTAATAACTAAGATTGATTAAGAAACAGTGCTAAAAGCTACAAGTCAATACGAATACCAGGTTTTAGACATTTACTAAGGTGGCCACTGACGAGCCTTCCAACAGTCCAAATAGCGTGGCTGCAATCCAAAATTGGACCGTGAATGTCAAAAACGTACAATGTTTAATATTAGGATGCCGTCCATTTGGATGAATCCATTGTAACGGCATCCATTCGGAAGGCTCGTCAGTGGCCTGCTTTAGAGGGGCGAATAGTTTTGCAAATGTAGCCGACCTAAAATTATAGGATTATAACATCCAAAAAGGTATGAAAAAAATTGGCCATGATAAGTAGAGGATTTTCAAATTTAGCAAATTTTGAATAGGTTGAGGTTACACTGGAAATTCTTTTTTTTTTTTACTTAAAACGTGAACCAAAGGAAAACCAATTCTATTTTCCAAATAACTTGGTTAAATTTAAATGGCTTATACAGACTATGGAGGGTAGGGCGAGGAATAGGAGGATATATATATCTACATTCGCCTCTCGGAACATGGGGAAATGCTTAAAAAAACTCCATACACAGTCACCATCAGATATATTGGAGCGGCCAAGATGTTCACAATATCTGAACAAGCACTCTAAGGGCTAATTTAGACGGCGCGCGGACTCGCATGCGATTTTAGTTATATTGCGGACTTGGTTACGTCGAATTCAACCGACCGATCAAAAGCCGCAATGAAATGAAACTCGCATCGTCTAAATAGGGCGTCCTTGACAATAGAGGCGTGCTCAGATATTTGTGAACACCTTGGCCGCTTCGATGTATCTGTTGACTTTATGAGAGATTCAGTATCTCCGTATGATCCTCACACGTCGTCCCTTCCCGTCTTCATCGTCGCTATCGCAAGATGGCTGCCGGTGGCCCAGCATGAGCGCTTGCACGTCAGGGTTGAGCGGCAGGGCGGGGAAGGAAGACCGCCGCACCATCGGTACTGGGCGACCTCCTGTGATGGACAGTATACAAACAGTCATAAGATTATTCCCATGCATTATTTAAATTCCGATTGGCGTTTTCAACGATTGTCATCTTGGCTAGGTATCGATGTGCATTTTACAATATCGCGTAATACAACAAAATCACATACATACAAAAATACCGGCCAAGTGCGAGTTGGACTCGCGCACCACGGGTTCCGTACCATTACGCACAAAAAATGGCAAAAAATCACCTTGGTTGTGTGGGAGCCCTACTTAAATATTTATTTTATTTTGTTTTTAGTACATTTGTTGTTATGGCGGTAACATCTGTAAAAATTTCAACTGTCTAGCTATCACGGTTCATAAGTTACAGCCTGGTGACAGACGGACGAACAGACGGACAGACGGTCAGCGGAGTCTTAGTAATAGGGTCCCGTTTTTACCTTACGGAACCCTAAAAATGGAGTAAGCAACCCGAAAACAATCTCCCTACCTCTTCTAAGTATTCTAGTATCTAAGAGTAAGTTCCCCGTAACACCAAACCGGATCTCCTTTATACATCTATACTAAACTTGACAACAGCTTAATGAACAAAGTGCACGAATGCATGGCACCTGCACATTATTGCATTCCTGGATATACCTCTTAGGCGCTCTTCACATTGGATGCACGTACGCCGCTCCGGTATGCGAGCGGGACATTTAGGATAACTCACGATAGAACGGTCCGGATACGGGCCGAGGAGACCGTCTTTAGTGGTCACACACACTACAACGCACGAGCATACGCACACAAACAAATACTATCGGTTCAACAGCTGACGGGGGCTCCGACTTGGCTAAATTTATCCGATATCGGATGTCGGTACGATGAGAAAAACAGCTGCAGAAGAGTGCCATAGCGCATGACGTCCGCCTTTTTTGAGTTACATATCGCTTCTTAGTAATAATTATTTATTAAATTAATACAGATAAACACATATGTCTTCGTCTTCTTCTTCTTCTTCTTTTTAGCCCTTTTCAATCTTTGAGATGTAGGCCTCCTTAAATTTTTGCCATTCTGGTCTATTTTGTGCCCTTTGTACGCATTTTGATCCAGCTGTTATTTTGATGTCGTCATACCAACGCATCTTTGGTTTTCCTACTGGGCGTGATTCTCCCCATTCTCACTCTACCAGCCTCTTCTTACATCACGAGCCGTCTTTCCGGGCGACATGTCCAGCCCACTCCCACTTCAGTTTCGATATTCGTCTGGTTACATCGGTGACTTTGCTATGTTTCCGAAGCCACTTGTTTGTTTTCCTGTCCCTAAGTGAAATTCCTATCATTCCTATCATTCTTCTTTCCATCGCTCTTTGGGTTACTTGTAATATGTGCAAGATTATAGAAACACATGTACGTATCACATTTTACTTTCATCCGACATCCGATATCGGAACGGGCAATGTAAAACGCTCTCAGGCGGATCCCCATCCGATGTGAAGATCGCTTTAGAATGTCTCGAAAGGCATACCCTACCCATGGACTTAATTTAATTTCTAGACGCGTTCTAGCTATTTCTGCGGTATTCTGGGACGCTATTCAACTTAGAGAGGTATTTTCTAAATGCTATTAGGTGAAGTCAGTGAAGAGGCGACATTCCCTGGTTCTAATTGTTCTAGCGTTCCAGAATGAACATTGTGAAGATATAATCTGCTCCAACGATGCACAAAGCAGAGATAAATTATTTAATTAAATGACACACGAAATACCTACATGTAGGTATATATGAATAAAATAAATAAAGTACTGTATTCCCGTTGCCAGGGAGGTTTTGGGACTATACTGAGCAACTTTTGCTATGAGACCAACCCCGAAATCGGAAATGGACCAGCCAAAATGTATGAAACAGCCAAATTTTCTTTTCGCGATTTCGAGATTGGTCCAATAGTAAAAGTTGCTCAATATAATCCCAAAACTTCCCTGGCAACGAGAATGCAGTTATTGAAAAGCCACCCCGTATATTTGTTTTACCAACCAACCTATAGGTACATAGGTACTTAATGTATAAGTACCTACTCAAGATTGTAAAGATTTTGCAGATATATTGGTAGTAATAAATTTCCAATTAGTATCATCTACTTAAACAGGTATATTCATAACATAACTACTCGTACGTATATCTAATAAGCACCGTGCAGCTACTGAAATTAGTGAAACCATATGAAGCCTTTGATTAGTCGTTCGGAACATCATTTAGGACGCTAATCAGACGTAAATGATGGCTCTGCTACTGGGTATTAATCATGTACTTAGGTATGTATATAGATAGGCAGGTACCTACTTATTTCAGTAACAAAAACGTTCAATATCAATTGAATCAAGTTAATTTTACAATAAAATCACTGACAATGCAAAACACTACGTAAGGGATTATATAATCTGTGGTAAGGGCTGATTTAGACGGCACGCGAAACTGCATGCGATTTTAGTTATATACATTGCGGACTGTTGGTTTCAATTCAACCGACCGATCAAAAACCGCAATGTAATGAAACTGGCATGCGACTACTCACACCGTCTAAATGAGCTCTAACTAAAGAAAAACTCACATTCTCAAAAAAAGTAGATTTTTTAATACTACTCTAGTTGGCACTAGCATAAATTGAGTAGGTAATACATACTTGGCTTAAAAAGCAATAAATATAATAGCAAATAAATTAAAACAATCACAAAACTAACGCTGGAAATATCTGGGCTGTCCAATCACGTCACACGGAGAAGGATTCTGTTTTAAGAATTTGATACATTTTAAATCTTATTTTGATACGCCCTTGAGTCATTGTCATCTGACACATCGCCACAGTATAAATAATAGTACTACCGTACAGAAAGGAAACTTCCTACAAAATCGAAGTTTGACAGCGGTTCAGGGTCGAATCATGCTGTCCCTTTCATATGGCACTATCCCTTTCTGCTATTTAGGGTTGTCAAAATTCAAGCCATTATCTTATCTGTGGTCGTGCACGCAAAGGGACGTCAAGTTGCCTAATTATTTCTTGGAGCAATGCTGAGTCGAACGGAGTCGAATTTGCCCGAAGGGAGGAGTTTCGCACCCCTGACATCGCGCACACCATTGACACCATTAAGTGCGAGCAAAATGATGGTAAAGCAAATCTTGTCAGTAGAAAAAGGCGCGAAATTCAAATTTTCTATGAGAATATATCCTTTCGCGCCTACATTTTTCAAATTTGCCGCCTTTTTCTACTGACAAGATCTGCTTGACCAAGTATAGATAAGATGACTGCTGATTGCATTTCGTCAGCACCGATCATCATGAGCAGCTAGGGTCTGTGCGGAAAGAGAAGTCGTAGAATGTATCAGATTCCATAAATTTCATGACTCTTCTCATTCCGCACAGAATCTAAAGATGATTATTTTGACACACCGAAATTGCATTTTTAATAGGCAAGTTTTAATTTGCGAGCACTAGACTCCGTTAGAATTTTTCTAACCTCAAAAGTAGTGATAATTTACTTTTTCTTCCGAAATGCTATCCATGGTATTTAATATTGCGGTACAGTTATATGTAAAATACAAATACAAATTTAATCGTTTATTTACCAAATATTTTTTCAAAATTGACATCAAAGAGAAATGAAGAAGAAGAAGAAAGAAGAAGAAGAAGAAGAAGAAGAGTGAAGAAGAGAGAAGAAGAGAGAAGAAGGTATTATGGTACTTAATAAAAAGAATTGATTTTACAATTAAGCTAATATCCATCGGCCACAAATTAGGCGCAGCCTGTATTTCAGGAACCAGGAAAATAGATTTTACTGAGAGATTTTAACGAAACCGAATATGACGGCCGTTTTTTGAATAAGAAATATCAACAACACTATTATATAAGTAATTCAGATTCGCTATACTCAGATTTAATGTTGGAGGAAAAATGTTAAGCACCACTACCTTTGAGGTTATAATATATCTAATCTGAAATAAAAACGGCTAAAGAGGTACCTCTATAGCCTCTATATGTGACGTTCCACAGAAAAAGGTACCTTATGGCGGCCGGCGCTTACGTCGCATAGCGCCGCAATAATATTGGAGCGGCGTTAATGATAGCGTAAGCGCCAACCGCCATAAGGTACCTTTACCCGTGGGACGTCACATATCCTCATATCAAATTTAATAGTGAAATTAGAATCGGCCTAATAGTACTACAATGAAACCAGAACGATATGTCGCCAACATACTAAGTGCCTCTCTCGACAGTTTGGCAGTATCGCAGTAAATTTACTTTTATCTTTTCCAACAGGGGCCACATTCGACTTGTTTTAATGAAAGCTCGTGACATGGCGACCATGTACAAGTAACCACTTCTGTTGTACGTGGCGATTTGTGACCCGGAAAAGGTGAACATAGTAAGATCTTGTAAGATCCAGGTGCTTTTGAATTTTGAACTTTCTTTTATTTCTATAAAAGTTCAAAACTAATTTAATTTGTAGGTACTTGTACAAGTACGCCGGGATTATACGAGGTTAATAACTAAAACTCACTAAACGTACTAGTTTTTAAAGTTGCTACATACCATGATGCCACAAGCTGTTAAAAAAATTATGTAGAATGCAGTTTTCCAGTTTGGTAACCCAGTAATCTCAGTATAAGGTAAACGTACTAGTACTAGTGATCGACATGGTAATGCCCAATACATGACACCTTGCTATCACCTCTATAATGACTTAAGTTTCAAGTTGACATGTACTGGGACCGCGTCGAGCACGTCCCAGTACATGTCATAAGGTAGTGCCGTCAGGTAGTGCTTATGCTTAGGTCAGAAGACATAAGGTAAACGTTATTTACCTTATGTCTTCTTCTTCAATTTCAGAAGTATCCTCTTGTGGGCGGAGTATTTTCCATTTTTCCCTCTCATATGCCATATCCTTGATCTCTTGATACAACTTTACACCAGCTATATTTTTTATTTGCAATATATGTAAGCGACATAAAAATATATTACAAGCTTTTATTTAGTTTCACCTGACCGTTGTCTGTCTGTCTGTCTGCGTGTAATCAAATCTTGCAAGTTTGATCCACTTCCCAGTTTCCGATTGAGCTGAAATTTTGCATGCATATATAAATCGGATGTCAATGCAATATTATGGTACCATCGAGCTGATCTGATGATGGAGACCGGAGGTGGCCATAGGAACTCTGTGATAAAACAACGAAACCTAATTGTGGGTGGGGATCTTTAGAATTGTCTCGATCAGTATTAGTTGCCTGTGGAAAAAAAAGTACAGTCGGCGATAAAAGCTTGTAATGACGGCGGAACCAGCCACGGTTTGCATGCATTTACTACCCTTTTACTTTACATGCATATATAAGTTACATAACATATGTATATTTACCTGAAAGTCTTTTTCAGTCGTCAGACAGACCTTGTTTCGAAACATAGTGAAATAAGTTAAACTTTGACAGAAGGTAGAGATTAGATAGTTAAACATAGTCATAGACATAACAATTAATAGTGTTAGTCATAACAGTTAAAATATAGTGTTAGTCATAACAGTTAAAACAGTAGTGTTAGACATAAACATCAACATTCTCAATCAACATATAATCAAATATGCTGAAGCGCGTTTTAAATATTTATAAATATTTTCATCTTTAGTAATCAAATTTTACCCTCTAAGTAAGGGCTCACCCTACAAAAATAATGCATTTGAATTTTAAATCAACCGTGCAGGAAATAAGGTTGAATTTAATTTGTTTTAAAATCGAACGAAATATAAATGAAATCCAAGTATGTGCCAGTCGAAAATGGATTAAACTTCATTGAAAAAATTAATACAGGTAGGACCTAGAACCTTAGGATCCTAAAACACATTTGACTTCGATGCAAGGAAATATATCTGACAATAAACTAATCCATTTATTTTTACATTTCTTTCAGAATTTAATTGTAATAGACTGCGCGAAATTAAAAAAGATTTATTGTACAAATGTATCGATTATTTTTGTGAAAACTGCGCAATCTATCAATATTTTTGTAGGTTCTTTCCAATAAAGACAATCGTTTCTGATTTTAAACTAATCTTCCAGTATACAAATAAACGCGTCAGCGTACTTGACTTATTGTAGGTGAACTTCATAAAAACATCGAAGATTCAGTTAAAAATAACCATCTCAAAATAGATATAAAACATACCAAAGAGCTTAGCAACCGATTGCCTCTTCACAAGTCTGGGTTCCGCTGTCTCCGTAGGCGTGGAACCGTCTGTCTGAGCCTTTCTGTCAGCCAAGTAGGAGTTCGTGGAATCTCCACGGGTATACGGACGACTCTGGCGTCTACTCTTTTCTTCCCCACTAACCACTGATTCTGCAATTTGAAACAATTGTATCCCAAATCGGCTGGATTCTCGTCTCAACTGTTTTTTATTAGCAAACTCTGCTAAGGATTGCCTTCTTTCCCCATCCGGATTCAGTTTCCTCCGCTCACGCTCTTCTTCTTTAGCTTTCAGTGCGTCTAGAACTGCGTTGATACCCAGAGCCACTAAGAATACTGTTATGCCAATGACAGCTATAGCGTTACTGCTATTGTCTATTTCTTTCTGTCTTGTTTTGTTTTTCTTGATCTGCGCTGGCTTTTCGGTAAACACTTCTAAAACGCTGCAGGCATTGTAGAAAAACAATGGAATTATCTTTGTTTTTGTTTTTATCTTTATTTTCACATCTTCCTTGGTGACTGATGTGTCTAGGACCGATATTTCAGGGATTAATTGCGGCAAATCAGGTAGCGGTTCTGGAGCGTTTTCTTCTATAACATTCTCAGACGTGAACCAACTGTTGAGGCAGTACAAACAATAGAGTATCAAAAACGCGATAAAAACCAAGATTTTATGCTCGTTCATGTTTACATAGCAGAAGCACTGTTTTGTTTAGACTCAGAGCGAATCCGCACGCGTATTTTATTTATCAAATCGAGCACAATTTTTCCAGTATTCACTGATATATGTTGTTTTCTGACTGATTTAGGAAAACGCGTCGTGTCTTGTTTTGATCGGTGTGGTTACTACCCTCTGCGCATGTGCGGGCTGCCCTGGCTACGTATTATCCTTGCATACCGAGCCTAGAGGAAGCTGAGAGCCTAGCCGACCAGTATAACTCAGGCCTCGACATTCGTAGAAACTATGCGTGATATAGCAACCTCGCTTATGCTGGTTTTTTAAGCAGTTGACTTGCCCGGTCTGATTAGCGATGGGAATATCTCTCCAGGGGTGTCCATGCTTGTAGTAGCTTCTGTATGCACACACACAAGCCGATAAGCTCGTTACAGGGGATACCTTTGTTTTGTAATGAATTCCTTATCTACATTTTATGAGACCGACAGTCTGTGTAACGTCTGTATTCGGATACATAAGTGGCAAAAGAATATCAATTCAATGCTATTAGTACATCACGCATACTACGTAGTCTTATTTAAGAGCAAGCAAGCACATAAATCCAATTTGTTTTCAATATTAATTTGAAACCAATAGACAGTTCAGGTTAATACACTACGCCTATGCAATATGCACGTAGAAGTAAATTAATATGATTGTTTTGAATTAGGTACCACGCCCCAAACTCAAGTATCACTTGATAAGGTTTTATTTATTTTTTTATCTCTATTGATTTCTGTTTGCCTAACTGACAAAATATTGTCGTAGCGTATTTAATTAAGCAATGCACTGATAACTGATAACACATCACTGGATCAGACACAATATAAACAGTCAAAATTAGATTATAGAAAACGTTTTCCCACTTTAACAAACAAGATGTATGTAGGTACGTAACTTATAATTATAAGTAATAAAGAATTCTATAAACATAAATTGAAAATTACACATTGAACTTAATGAGGCACCAGTAAATAAACAACACAGATAATATCACTATAAGTATAACATTTTGCGAGTAGTGGGTACTTTTAAATAAACATGATGAATACATGTCACGTTACCTTTACATTTTGGTCTTTTTTCCTTCAACCATAAAAGAAACTTAAATAATCATTTCATCCATCATCAATTTTCTAATACGTGTTTCTAATATGTGTTTACACATTATAAAAATAATAAAAGGTTTTAAACGGAATTTAATTTAGAGTGAAAACTTTTACGATACGTATTTTATGTACATACTACGAACATTGAATACAACGCCATCTATGGGCAAGCAGCTGACCTAAGGAAGATCAGCGCTGGAAGCCACCAGCAACATGCTGAGATGTGGCCATTTCGTGGCACTTTAATCTTATTTTGTGTTTTCTTTTATATTATGTATTGTCTCGTTTGTTTGTGCTTACGAATAAATCTACTATTCTATTCTAAGAAAACGATACAAGCGTCTTTCATCGTGGCCGTCACTTTATAACCTAAAGCAAGAGTGACTCGTCATATGATAGATTATAAAATTGTAACCATCATTGCCGTACAGCATGAAACAGCATAATTTTACTTCCTCAAACAGTTCTGATTTTAGACCACTCAGAATTATGGTTATGATGTACATTTTACGGTTAGAAGCGTTGAATGCAGAATTTATAACTCGCATATGGTGTGTTTACAGCTTTATGTAAGTAACAGTTGTTTACTTTGCGTATACAGTAGTTAGGAGGAAATGAGACAACCACTTTTCCATACAAATGTAGTTCCCAGTTTCCTCTCTGTATATTGACATTATTTTGATGTAGGTATGTTAAGTTAACTATGTTCTTGTTCTCTCTACTTGCAATTTTACTCAAATAGAGTTAGAGCAAGAAAAGTCTAACGATTTTGATAGCACACGCATATTTATAGGTACTTACTTTACTCTTTCTCACACGCAGTGCAAGTGTCATTTATACGTCATAATTTCATAAAAGTATAACGTTTAAAATAACACTTGCACTGCGTGTGCTATCAAAATCGTTGCAGACTCCTGGTTCAACTTTAGCAATTTCCATCTGCATTTAAATGGTTACACTTTAAAACAAAACGCTTTGAAACAATAGTCGCCAATTAGTTTTCATCGTTTTTTAACCCATTTTTTAAAGGAAATATTTCGATATTGCATCCCGGTTCGCAGTTACGATCCAGAAAGATTCCCATTTCGCGCTCCGTCGCATTTGGCTGCGTATTAAAATATGCAAGGGCGTGGAATTCTGTACATTTGGGATTGCTGAACAAGATCGCTACATTTTTATTCAGTTCAGTACGGATATGATGGTCTTTCTTGTCTACGTGACAGCATGATAAAACGGCGTCCGTCACTTTCTATCCCACGGTGTTAAAAAGTGACAGTTGTTTTATCACGTGGATAAAGATGGATAAAGCCATCCATAGTACGCCGGCAGGCCGACAGAAATATTGTTTATACTTGTTTTACTATTTATGAAACTACTAATAGGTTTTGTTTTGTTGTTGCCATTACATAATTATGACATTCGCCAATTCCGCTTCCATAATGTATTAGCTGATAGCACAATAATATTTCGTGTGTTACTTATCCATATAAGTACTTCGTTTTTTTTAGCATTAGAAATTAGGTAAACAATCTTGATGTGTGTTTTAATTGAAAAACACATTTTAAAAATAAGTTACGGCAAATACGTAATAATTATGAATCTAATACGATCACTTATATTCTCCTGCTTTCATAAGTAATAGTTATTGATTTTTAAAAAGCGTTTTTCAATTAAATGACATGCCAAGATCGCTTACCTTCTTTCAAGTTCTTTCTAATGCTAAAAAAAACGAACTATAGGTAGGTTAGGTTAGCTACCTATGCTTCATATTTTGATGCTACAGCCAGTGTACAGAAGAAAATTATGATTGGAAACATAAAGCTAGGTAACCATAGTTCCAAATCAAAATGAGGAAAATAGAAATTATTTTAATTGTAGTTAGTTTTAGTTTTATATTCCTATTTATGTCTTTTAGTAATTTATGTAATTTAATATTTCTTATAATGTTGTACATACATGGATACAATAAATTTTCCCGGAAAATAGATATTTTGATTAATTATACAAATAATAATAACTTAAATCAAATAGACGTAGTTAATTCGACGGTAAGTCTAAATGAATATGGTAGTTAGTACATATTTTTACACATTTTATAGCGAGCAAATAACGCAGTCAAGGACTATATAATATATCATTCGAAATAAAATACCATGTATTAACTGTAGTAAAAAAAACCGTGTATTAACTGTACCTAGTTATTTCAAATGTGACTACGTTAATCCCAGTTCTTAAAAATATGCATCGAGGTGCACAGAATTGCAGAGGAAAACTGCAACGTCGCACCTGCCCTGCTAATGTATTTTTGCAAATTACGGAATCATACCCGGGATATCGCGCACAGGGTGTTATTGATTTTTTATTAATTCTCGTATTCCAATTGTATCGTGTAGGTCTAATAATGTAAAGGGTGTAGGGTAATCTAGTTTGGATCATAAACGCGCAGATTGCAGATTCTAATTGTAAGGTAAACGTACTAGTGCTCGACATGCTAATGCCCAATAGATGACAGCTTGCTGTCACCTCTATTGACAATGACATAAGTTTCAAGATGACATGTACTGGGACCGCGTCGAGCACCAGTACGTTTACATTAGTTCAGGTATGTTTCCTGTATTATTTTCTTAATTTGGACACATTTTTGTACCGAGTCATGATCATGATAACGGTAGGATACTGTCAAAATGACTATAGACTTTTACAATTACAACACATAATTATGGTTAAATCTGAACGAATAAAACAAGGAGATATCTATTTTACGTTACAGTCAGACAGTTTACTATTAAAACAATTTTTTTTATCCGATATTGGGAAGTTACTTTTTTATAAAGTAAGACACCTATCCAACTGCCCCACGTATCCGGGTTTTACCCTAAAGGATGATTCACACTTGACCGGGCCGGGCCGGAGCTTCCAGTGCTTCGTTTACTATGGAAAGCAGAACGTGATCACCGATCAGCCGTCATAGAAAGTGACATGTCAGAGGGCCTACCGCGAACCTCGTTCGACGTGTTGCCTCTCCGTCGCACTTGTAAATTCGTATGTAAGTGTGACAGGGAGGCAACACATCAAACGTGGTTCGCGGTAGACCCTCAGACGTCTCGGCCCGGGCCGGGACCGGTGTAGCGTGAGTCATCCTTAAGTATAATTTTTGTCAAAAAATTAGAATGACTGACTATGCATTTTTCACTACACGACTTTTCGGCAGTGGTCTTCTTTGACAAGAAGGATCATTATTCATTATTACTTTTTATTACCGTTTTTTCACGTCAGAACCATAACGGTTTTCCTCTGATAATTTCCAGAATAATAATAGAAAATAATAATAGAACCAGAAAAATAAGAAGCGAAGTCTATTGAAGGCATTCACAGCTTTTGAAATGGGATACTTATTTAATTACAATAATTGACGTGCGTGCAATAATGCTGGGAATAAATTATTTTATTGTTATATTTTAAATTTATATTTTATTCATTAATTTAGGTACAGGTTTACGCTTATTGATGGACAACAGAAGTTATGAGATGATTATGAAAAACCGCCGAGTAGAGTTAGACCAAGAAAAGTCTGCAGCGATTTTGATAGCCCACGCAGTGCAAGTGTTATTTACACGTCATAATTTCATAGAAGTGTGACGTTTAAAATGACACTTGCACTGCATGGGCTATCAATATTGCTGCAGACTTTTCTCGGTCTGACTCTAGCATATATGTACCTACATTGAGTCGAAGAAAGCAAAAACAAGAACTGTTACCGAAATATGGTGTGATGTGTGTGATATATGAAGATAGAATATTGGCATTTTGACGTACAAATACATGAAAACATGAATAACAGAAATTTATAAATTGGCCATTAGGTACCAAGTCGGGGCCGTGTAGAGGCCCAACGGAGCCGACATGTCCCATAGATAAAGGCTCCTTCTAAATACGTAGATAAAAAAAAAAGGTACCAAGTCGTAATTAGACTTACTATACAGGTCTACCTTAGTTAATTCTAGTTGTTTTTTGTTACATTTTATTTAATGTGTAGGTATAATACTCATGAAAAGTACCTACGTAGCTAAAGCTATTATTCATAAACGTTACAAGCCGATAATAATCGTATGTTCCTTTCCATCATACCAATATGTCGGAGTGGGACAAACGATAATTATCGGCTTATGAAACTACACAACGGGACTTAATCGCGTATTTAAGTTTTAAGATTTACCTCCGACGTTTCGAGGACGGCGTTGTCCCCGTGGTCTCGGAGAAGACTGGCTTAAGTTGACATCAACATCTTTTAGCCGCGCGAGTTTTTCGAACTACCCGCACTTGGTCTTGTTTATCAGTTTGAACGTTTTGCGCACTAGGGATGTCACTCTGTCGACACACAACACTAACGATATTCGATTTAAGTCCCGTTGTGTAGTTTCATAATGTTAAATAATCGTGAAAGTTTAAATCAGTGTATTATCGGCTTGTCAACTTTAGTACAGTCCGTGAGATCTTAAAAGAACCTTCGGGTCTCGGCTATAATCGGACGTAATCGTGTAATATAAAATGACAGTTTCAATTACTTTGGTTGACGAATTAGTGGCAGTCCAACACCCAAAGAGTGCAGTCGTTTTTTTTGTCTTGAACTATATAGAGCAGTTAATACCACCATAATATATTCGTTATTATTTCATTAGATATTTTTTAAATTGATTTTAATGGAGACACGTTTCAAAAAGGGTATATCTGTAAATAGTCAATCGCGGAAAATTGTATATAATGTTTATAAATATTTTGTGAAGGAAGCGGCAACTTTTAAGAAGAGCGATAATTGTAAATATTTTAATAAACTTCAAGACTTTATTGGGCTATTCTTTCTGTCACTGCTCTCCAGGCCGTTCGATCTTCAGCCATTTGTATGGTTGCCTGGAGTGAAGTCCTGGTAACGTCTTGGACCACATCTGTCCATCTTCTGGGTGCACGCCCTCTACTCATTCGTCCATCGACACTCCCAGTAATAATACGTCTTTTAATGCGTGTGCGTGCCACGTCTGATTGTATGATCGAAGAAAATCCAATATGCGATAGGTATTCTCAGCTCTATATAATTTCTTCCAGAAGCGATACATGGTGAGATGACATTCTGTTTTCAAATTTACCTCCGGTCGAAATTCAAATTCTGATTCCATTTTATTTAAATTATGACAATAAGTCTAATCGCAATATAGTTATCTAGCGAAATTTAATTTAAGAGCCTTTAGATTAGGGTTTATTTTATGTTGATGCTAATTGTCCACTTAACTTTTTACGATAACTTCAAAAAGTTTATCAGCTATTAAGAAAGCAGAACAGCAGTATCACCTTCGTACGTTACCGCCGATAACCGAAGTCTTTTTCTAAATTACGAAGGTTCTTCTAAGATCTCACGCACTGTAGACGTTTATGAATAAGGGGGAAAGTTTTATATTTAGTTATGCACGATATCATTAAAACAAAAGAAAACCGTTGGTTGACCATTTTACCAATTAAAAAAAATGTTTCATTGAAAATCCTCATTTCAGGGCAAACATCGCATTTCAAAGGACGGTGGAAGCAGCAAATTGATTAGATGCCGCTTTACCTTCCTTACCCACACCTAAGTCAAGGCATTAAGGTCCAAAATCCAATATTTATGCGTCAAACGTACCGTGCCCCGATAAGCCTATCTCATCACAAAGCCCTTCAGGTTCATTAGGCATTTTCGTTTGAAAACGTTTTCCAAAAAGCCCCACCTCCGAGTGATCCCGCAAATTGCCTATTCAGAGTTAAGCTACGCACCGAGTCATCGTTTTCCGTGACTGTGCTGAAATTGTATGGAAATTCTTTCCGGTTGGGTTTGCGGGAAATTGTATACTGTTGTACTTACAGTTGAGTTTTGAACTTTTCATCTGTGGAGCTCTGTCCTTTTATTTTCATATATCTAAAACGAAATTCGACGTATTTTATATTTTTTTGATTTCTAAAAAAATTTGGTGGGCTACAAAGAGTTTATTTATCTATCTATTTACTACAAGTATAAATCGTGCAGCAACCGTGTGCGTGTGTGTACAAGTATAATTCGTGTAGTAGTAAGTATAGATCGTGCTGGTTTTTGTAACCGCAACGCCAAATTTACATTGCGTAGGTATATCATAACATAAGCATAACTTAAGTTTTGCACCTATGTTTAAATTAGGGTTGGGTTTTACCCTCTTGCTGGCTGGCTGGTTTAGATACTGTTTCTACTTGAATTAAAAACAAATGAAAATATTCTCAAAAAATAATAAGAACGCTGCCTGCGTGATGGGCACCCTACCAAGAGCGCAAAATTTTAATAGGTATTTTTATTGGCTTTAGTTATTAGCTGCAGTTAATTTTAGTTTTATATTCATTTTATTTATTCTAATACTCTTAAAATAATCGTGTTAAAAATGTGCTTTTACAAAATATGCGGTCGCTGGTAAAATAGGTCACAAGCTTAGATCCACGCCTGTACCTATCTCTTAGGCTTAGGGGTCGGGTTAGGTAATATTCAATTCAATTCAATTCGTTTAATACGGTGCAAAACGTACATGTCAACAAAATACAAAAATAAAAATAAAAAACACACACACACACACACACACACATCTAAAACTAAATAACCCTAAACTACACACATGTCAAATAATTTAAAGGAAAAATATTACACAATACATTAAAATAAATTCTTAAAATAATTATATAATCAATGTCCATAAAATTCATTAACACTATAAAAGGCATTACTTATCAATTAAATATTTTTTGAGATTGCTGACAAACATCTCATAAGAAGTTGCCTCTTTATAATTTCCGGGCTCAAGCAATTAAATATTTTTACGCCAACTACCCTCGGTGAGTTGGATGCTTTCGCTAATCGCGCAAATACCGCTTTAACATCTCTTCCCGTTTTTCTTTGTTCTGGGCGTCGTGTTTTAAATGTTGATACAATACAATACATACAGGGTGATTCAGGAGACGTGAGCAGGACTAACACAGCGCATTTCGTAAATTATAAGCAACTTAGCTAGGGTTCTAAGTGACAAAAAAAGGTCGAACCTTTTTTTTCTTGATTAAAGCATGAAACTTGGCACAGTTGTTCCTTATATCAAACCAAGCCGATTTCGATCGGTAGCCCGAAGGAGCCCCCCCTCTGGGGCCGGAGAGGGGGGGGGTCAACGTACCGCTCGCCCGGCTTCATTCTTAAAATTCTAACAGGCCCCGTTTAGCTAATAGGTCATATTTGGTATCAATTTCGGATAAATCAATAACGTAGAATTCATTTCTGGTATAAAAAATTAGCAATTTGTAGAAAAAAATAAAAAAAACTCAAAATATCTAATTTTTCAAGTTTAATTTTTGTTTCTTATTTATTGTCAGAATTAAACTGCCTGGTTTTTCTACATTGAAAAAATATGATGATAAAGCCTATTTAATGCAGATTTTAAAAACATAACTTTTACATATCTTCATTAAGAGGAAATTGCATAAAAAAAAACTTATATCGTCTCGCGCCGGTGAATATCTTTTTACCGACATCGGAATCGATATAGACAACATCCGAAGTACACACTCTGGAGACCGATTAAAAGTATTGTTTATTGTTGTAGATAGATAAAGATAGAAAAGCGTACAAATATTTTCTATTGTGTCGTTCAGTGAAAAAAGGGACCTTGGAAAAAATTATCACAGAGCCTCGCGTTTGTATAAAAGCATACTCGTAGGTATTTAGTTAGTGCCAACCACTCCATGGACTCCATGGTCGCTGTTCTCAATAGGGGATATTACTGCAATGTTCTGCCGCCAAAGTGCAGCACTACCGACTCTAGTAAATTCATAAACTAACTTATACATACTGTACCTTAAACTGTTTTTTGACAAGTTTTCACAGACAATAAAATATGACGTTGATGCATCAAGGCGGTTTGTTAACCAGGGCCTACCGGTAAAAGCGAAAATCGAAATTAAGTTATCTGCCTCTTTATCGAATATGCAAGAGTGATAGAGGGATTAGACAACGAAACTTCGATTTTCTTGTTTCGCGGCAGACCCCCAGATTGTTAGTGATTGACAGATAGTGGTAGTGGCGCTACCTACGCAGAGTTTTGCGTAATATTCCCTATTAATAAGAAGTAAACTATAAGTATTATTTAATCTGCTTACTTATTACATTATACCACACTTTAATGTTGCGTCTTGTGTATTAATGCAATTCCTTCCCCCGACACATGAATGGATACATTTCATAATTCACGTATATATGTCAGTTTCAACCATATTCTGGCCACAGCAGGGTTGTCAGAACAGTTTGGAAACAGTCATCTGCTCCTTGCTTCCATTCCCAAGAAGACGGACTGAGCAAGTTTGACGACGAACTAATGTCTGATCCCAAACATCAACCACACGGTACACTGCGCGTAATGAGGCATTTATACGGCTCCCTTTTGAACAGGTATAACATTATACAACTCTTCATTTCAATATCCCGGTGTAACTTGTCTTCTTCAATATTGCACTTATTACCGAACATATAATATCTCATTTTAGTATTTTAGGGGAATGCTTTTAGCCACCGCTATTGCTCCATCTTGTAAGAGCTTGGATCCTTGTAGTAGCATGGCTGAACTCTGAACAGGTTCCATGTTTCGAACTCACTTTTTCTACCCTTTCAGCTGAATGCTCGAAACAGGGGTAAGACTTCAACTCTTTTAGGGTAAATAAAAGAGTTTAGTTAAGTAGCTTACAGAATAGATAATTTTATTGGCTTAAAAATAGAATTTCCTGGCCTATTGTGGATGCAATGGAGTGACATGTGATATAATTGAGTTTTCCACTGTGTCAACGTGAGCCCACAAATCCTGTAGTTGGGGAAATATTCGTACGCATGAATCTAGTCTAGCTGCTATAACTACATCGTCTATGTCTACTGTGCTTATCAATACCTTGCAATGACTGTTTTACAGCATCTGCAACTAGGGCCATGATATGAAATGAATCGGACTCTTCATGGTTCTTGGAGTATTCGGAACCTCA
Organism: Cydia fagiglandana; assembly: GCF_963556715.1. Lineage (NCBI taxonomy): Eukaryota > Metazoa > Arthropoda > Insecta > Lepidoptera > Tortricidae > Cydia > Cydia fagiglandana. The sequence continues at coordinate 16,496,744 of NC_085944.1, forward strand.
CGAGGAACATTACTTATAACATGTTTCTCTACACAATTTCGCGATGGCATAAATAAGGACTTATAACTCTTCGAAGTTTTGTCAACACAGTGTCTCAAAATGATTTACCTAGTGCTAAAGAAATGAGTTTCACTAAAATATCAGTGGTTATAAGTGAAGCTTATCATCATGGTAAATTTAACTCTTATTTCTATCGGGCTCTGAAACACCAGGAGTCTTACTCGTATTCCAAGCATTCTCTCGATCGACCTTGTAATACTGTAAGCTCAATAAGACTTGTGATAATAAGACTAGATGATATATATATGATAATATGTATTTGATAAATACACTCAAAACATCCATAGGTAATTCAGGAACAAGCTTTCACGATAAACACAAATATATGCCTTCTAGGATTTGAACCGGGTTCCCCATATAATATATGGTGTATAAAAGTGAGATCTAAGCATAGACCCTTTTTAGCTTGGCCGATACAAGGATTCAAGCTCCTACAGGATAGAGCAATATCAGTAAATTTAATAAATAACATTCGCCAAAAGTTTATTATAACTTCATATGATGATATGTGAAATAGCCTTGTAAAGTGAATACCTTACTGATAAAGCCGTTGCTAAATAATAAAAAAAATGCCTGAAATAATTCTTTACTTGAATAGACTATTGAAACAGAAGCAGCCTTATCAGGATAGAATTATATGTTTGGGGCTTGGGGGTCAGACGTTAGTTCCTCTTTAAACTTGCTCAGTCTGTCTTCTTGGGAATGGAAGCAAGGAGCAGATGACTGTTTCCAAACTGTTCTGACAACCCTGCTGTGGCCAGAATATGGTTGAAACTGACATATATTATATACGTGAATGATGAAATGTACGCATTCACGTGCCGGGGGAAGGAATTGTATTTTTTAATACACAAGTCGCAAAATTACAGTGTGGTATAATGTAATAAAAATATTTAATAATACTTACAGTTTACTTCTTATTCATTGAGAATAGCGACCATGGAGTCCATGGAGTGGTTTACACTAATTAAATACGAGTATGCTTCTATACAAACGCGAGGCTCTATGATAATTTATTCCTAGGTCCCTTTTATTACTGAACGACACATAAAAAATAGTATTTGTACACTTTTCTATCTTTATAATAGGATCTATAAAGGATCTACAACAACAAACAATACATTTAATCGGTCTCCAGAGTGTGTACTTCGGATGTTGTCCATAACGATGCCGATGTCGGGAAAAAGATATTCACCGCGCGAGACGATATAAGATTTTTTTTATGCAATTTTCTTTTAATAAAGGTAAGGAAAAGTTACGTTTTTAAAATCTGCATTAAATAGGCTTTATTGTCATATTTTTTATATGTAGAAAAACCAGGCAGTTTAATTTTGATACTAAATAAAAAATAAATATTACACTTGAAAAATTAGATTTTTTAATTTTTTTTAAAAAATTTTCTACAAATTGCAATTTTTTTATATCAGAAATGAATTCTACGTTATTGATTTATCCGAAATTGATACCAAATATGACCTATTAGCTTAACGGGGCCTGTTAGAATTTTAAGAATGAAGCCGGGCGGAGCGGTACTTTGACCCCCCCTCTCGGGCCCCAGAGGGGGGGCTCCTTCGGGCTACCGATCGAAATCGGCTTTATTTGATATAAGGAACAACTGTGCCAAGTTTCATGCTTTAATCAAGAAAAAAAAGGTGTTTGCACTTAACATCCTCACTAACTGTTTCGTATCAGTATTAGTGAGGTTAACGTTAATTTTCTAGTCGTGTTGAAAAAAAAAGTTATTAATTTATTTACGACATGCATGGTCACCCTACAGCTAGAATACTAAACTACCGATATTCTGTGTCAAATTGAATGTCATCACGGACTGGTTACTTTTGAAAACTCGTATCTCACTCAAGTTTGACAGTTTATTTTCTTCGTAATCATAATGCTGGCATTACGGTTAAAGAGGTTTTATGTTTATTAATTAGGTCTTGTAGGGTGACCATGATTGTAGAGAATTAAATTTGCCCTCGCCAAAAAGTTAAAAAATAGGAAAAAGTGTGATTGTTTCACCTAAATACGACGGTGATCGATCAATTATCAGTTACTGAGTGTGCAGGATTAGTCCTGCTCACGTCTCATGAATCACCCTGTATATAGATAATGTTTTGGACCCTGGGTTTGTTACATCGATCGGAAGAAGTCTGTCACGAAAAACGCTTACAAAATAAGTAGGTACCTATTTTTTTGCTTTTCAGCAAGTCTAAGTTAGCAGTCAAAAGGCTTACGGGAATAGTACATTACTACAAAGGCCGGGACAAAAGGGGTTGCCGGCCGAAGACATATAGACGGCCGAGCGAAGCGAGGCCGAATAGGTCTGAGGCGGGCAACCCCATATTTCCCGCCGAGGTATGTATAGTGCTTTTCTCAAACATGCAATGAAAAAATAATAAAAATGGATGATGATGATTGTTTCATGTCCTAAATGTGATAGGTTGTTCACTGCGTGGGATTCATATGGGGAACGAAAATTTTATTATTTTTGCGCTACGACGCACGGTTTAGAAGATACAGCCCTATAAATATTTTTCTTTCTTTTTTTTCTTTTTTTTTGATATTTTTCTTTTTTGTGTTTTTTATATGACTTATGGGTTCTATAAAGGGGAACGAAAATTTAATTATTTTTGCGCTACGACGTACGGTTTAGGAGATACAGCCTTATAATTTTTTTTGTACATTTTTTGTTTTTTGTTTTTTTTTTAATAATAATTAGGGGTTTCTTACAGAGGAACGAACATTTTATTATTTTTGCGCTACGACGCACGGTTTAGGAGATACAGCCCTATAAATATTTTTCTTCCTTTTTTTTCTTTTTTTTTCCTTTTTTTGTGTTTTTTAAATAGGACTTGGGGGTTTCATAAAGGGGAACGAAAATTTGATTATTTTTGCGCTACGACGTACGGTTTAGGAGATACAGCCTTATAAAGTTTTTGTTTTTTTCTTTCTTTTTTTTTTTTTAAATATTAATTAGGGGTTTCTTACAGAGCAACGAACATTTTATTATTTTTGCGCTACGACGCATGGTTTAGAAGATACAGCCCTATAAATATTTTTCTTTCTTTTTTTTTCTTTTTTTTTTTCTTTTTTTGTGTTTTTTAAACATGACTTAGGGGTTTTATAAAGGGGAACGAAAAATTGATTATTTTTGCGCTACGACGTACGGTTTAGGAGATACAGCCTTATAAAGTTTTTTTTTTGTAATATTTTTTCTTTTTTGTTTTTTTTTTTAATATTAATTAGGGGTTTCTTACGGAGGAACGAACATTTGATTATTTTTGCGCTACGACGTACGGTTTAGGAGATACAGCCCTATAAATATGAAAAAAAAAATCGTACCATAAATCAAATACTGACTTAATTTTTTTTTAAGTGGTAAAACACCATCGCCTCGCACCGCGACCCTGTAGCGTCGCACCCATAAGTGAGAGCGAGAATGCGAAACAGATATCTCTTTCTCGCTCTCACCCATGGGTGCGACAGTGTGTTACCACTTTAATGGCTGAATGCCACGATGGTGTGTCACAAATATCTGTGAAATGAAAATTAAAAAAGAGGACTTTGCCGGCCTAGGCCTGCAAGATTTGTATGAAATTCCATTAACGACCTCATGTCCTAGCCGCACCTGAAACGCCATACTTCGCAGCCTATTATAAGGAACATAACATCAATATTTCAGTGCATGTTTGAGAAAAAAATATTATAGCTTTTTTGTGATCGTGAGTTACAATAAGTATTCGATAAATTCAGATCATTTTTGGTTTACTTTTATCCGTTTATATGCAGTTTATTGTGTACTTTTTTGAGGTCAGCGGTAAGTGCGTTTTAATTCCCTGTCCATTAATATTTATTTTTTATTTTAGAGCGTAATACCGTAAAAAATCACAGAACAAACGAATTGCAAGCTTGAGTATTTTCTATTAATATCTACTTGATTATATCTGAATTTAGTAGCACTAACAAATAATTTTTAAAACCAGTTCAGCTTACGTTAGTTCTTAATTAATTAAATAAATTTGTCTTCGTGCAACGAAAATTCAATCTCTAGTTAATTTTGTTAATCCGAGAGACACGTTGTGCAATATTGCTGCAGACTTCATTGTGAGATTGGAGCTATTTCCCAGCTTTATATTAAACTAAGGTGTTACAATGGCGTAGCGGGTACAGAGATTTGTTAATTAGCTAACTTAGAGGGTACAAATTCGACGACACAAACGCAATGGCAAAATAAAAGGCGGTTGACAATGGCAATGCCCGTTCAACGCTGTAGGGCTGATATAGATTTTAGTTACATTGCGGACTGTTGGTTACCGATCAAAAACCGCAATGTACTCGCAATTAAACTCGCATGCGAGTTCTTGCATCCTCTAAATGAGCCCTACAGCAGTAATAACACTGCAACAGTAATGCGGCCAGTGTTGCCAACTCGAATTTTGAAAAAATGCTAGAATAATGTCTAGATTATGCTAAAATGATGCCAAAATTTTTTCACTTGAAATTAGACACTTAAAACACATACATTTTTCAAATTTGCCGCCTTTTTCTACTGACAAGAAATGCTTGACCAACTTTATATAGTCCGTCGACGTCCATTCGTCCACGAAAGTTAAAATTCATATGAAAATATGAACCACATAAGGCGATGCTGCATATTGTTGCTGCCAATTTGGTGCAAACGTGGCTTAGACTAGATTATGCTAAAAAATATGCCAGATGCTAAATGGAATATTTTGGTGCCAAAGCGAGTGAAAATATGCCAGATCTGGCATCATTAATGCCAAGTTGGCAACACTGAATGCGGCTGCAATCGCCATCCGAATGTAACCTTAAAGATGACTCACGCTAGTATGATCCGGGTCCGGGCCGGAGCTTCCAGCGCTTAGTTTTCTATGGAAAGCACCACGTGATCACCGATCAGCCGTCATAGAAAGTGACATGTCGGACGCCTCAGCCCGGTCTAGCGTGAGTCATCCCTTAAAGATGACTACTACACTAGTATGGTCCGGGTCCGGGCCGAGGCGTCTGACTCATAATCGTTTTCTATGACGGGTGATCAGTGATGATTTCTATAGAAAACTGAGGTGTCAGGCCGACATATCCAAACTATTAAAATGTCGGTGAATATGAGTAGGTAGGTATAGTTTACTGCATTCCATATTAAATAAACTATGTATTTTCAGGCATAACAAATCAGTTATAGAATTGTAACGGCTCCGGCAATTCTTGCTGACGAATTTTCTCCACCGATATTTCGCTGTTTTGATCAGTTTTCTCCACCGATATTTTGCGGGTATGACCAGTTTTCTCCACCGATATTTTGCGGGTATGACTAGTTTTCTCCACCGATATTTTGCGGGTATGATCAGTATTCTCCACTGAAGTTTGGACACGGTTCTCGCACATTTTGCTGACGACGCGGGTCCAGAGATAGAACACGAGTTCGACTAGAGTGAGCATGCTGCATCCTAGGAAGAGACCGTAGACGCCACCTAGGTTACCTGTAAGAGCATTAACATTGTTAAGGTGCAGTGAATTCAGGTCCTTCTTCAAGGGCAGCGCTATATTCAGCTTACGCCTTGGACCTCTAAGCTACAGCGTAACTATTTGAGTTTATAATTTATATCGAAATAAATTATAAACTATATAATTATATAGATACATATAATCACGCCTATTTCCCGGAGGGGTAGGCAGTGACCACGGATTTCCATTTGCTACGATCCTGACATACTTTCCTCTTTCGCTTCCTTCACTTTCATAACAATTCTCATACACGCTCGCCGGTTTAGCGTGCTCTTGAAGCCTTTCTTCAGGAGGATTTCCCCGATCTGATCAAAGTCCGCCTAGGTCTACCCCTTTCAGCTCTTACTTCCGCTTCTTCCTTATACGCTCTCTTTGTTAGCCTTCTTTCACTCATTCTTTCCACGTGTCCAAACCATCGCATCATACCTTTCTCAATTTTTGTCACTACATCTACATTCAGTCCACACTTCTCCCTTATCACACTGATCCTAATTCTATCTTGCAATCTCACACCACACACACTTCTCAACGCTAATATAAACTATATCTGCTAATAAGTAGCTTATAAACTGAAATACGAGTTACGGCGGTGTAGCTTAGAAGTCCAGCGAGATAGCCACGTAAACTAAAGACGTTCGAATCTAGTCTCCGCCACTGTCATTGTTCTTAAAAAAATAATGGTGCTGATACGCTGATAGCGATACTTACTTAGTAATGTTATCCAATCGGTGATCAGGACGAACTCTTGTATTTTATAGAACTGTCTTTCGTATGTGAAATGCACGACGTACGCGTTCTTAGGATCCACTCCAGTTCTGTAATTCATTGCAATGATTTTGATTCAGATCCAAACAATTAGGTACCTACTAGCTATTATATTAAATATTTATAAATTATAAAAATATTAAAATCTCCAAAAATATAGCATTGGTGTCATTCAGTAAAGCTTACAACAAAGCAAAGAATAAGAAAGAATCGGGAAGTGTAGATTATTTACGTTACAAGAGATTTAATATTTCCATGCCTAACAACCTAACTTCAACCTAACTCATACCTAACATTATCATCTCACGAGCGTCGGCGTCATATTTATAGCTGCTGCTCGATGCAAAGTTGTTGGTGCAACTGCTCAGCGACACCATTTTCAATAGCGCTGACTTGACGCCGACACTCTAACGCTTACGACCCAATTCGAACTTTAGATCTAGAAACGATATGGATTAGATATGCGAGTGTCAAATGTGACGTTTCTTGAAACAAAACCTTTGACACTGACACATTTAATCCATATCGTTTCTAGATCTATTAATTGACGTATCTTAAAGTTCGAATAGGGCAGTTAGTGTGGGTTTTCTCTAACTTTGGAAAACTTACAAAAACCCCGTGCAGTCATATTCCGGCACCAGTATCCTGGGCTTGAAATTCCTTGTGTAATGCATGTACGTACACACTTCGGGACAGGTCTGCATCTGTATACCTTTCGCCGCCGCCATTTCAGAAAAATATTCCTGGATTGGGAGGCCGTAGGTCATCCTGTTGAGACCTGAAAGTAGTTGAAATATAAATGCAAACTACACTGTAGTGAAATTGATCTCGTTTTGTTTGCAGTTTTATTACACTACGCGTCACTTGCAGCATTCCATTAACCCAGGGTTAACAAGTTAAACCTGGAGGTACCATGATTTGACACTGGATTAACGGTTTTAACGCTTAACCCCGGGTAAGAAGGATGGTGCAAGGGTGCTTAACCGGTTAACCCCGGGTTAGTGGAATGGTGCAAGTGGCGCTAAGGTGCAGTTAGTTCCTCCTCCGAACGCAGCTTGCTGAGCACTGAGCGGACGGCCGCGCGAGCAGATATCATTGTTATTGAATTGTTATTTTTAGTCATTTATAACAAAAAACAGTAATCGATGAGTTCGATCAATAATAAATAATAACATTACGCATTTTTAGAAGCAATTTTCATGTTAATAGCTTTTGTGCGAAATAGTTACTATTTTTTTATAGTGCGTTTAGACCTAGGGGTTATTCATAAATTACGTCATTTCAAATTAGGGGGTTGGGGGGGGGGGGGTCCGGACATCGGATGATGGTAGCATGACGTAGGAGGAAACGGGGTCATTCGAAGCACGAGTTTTGGATGATTTTAAGTGGGGGGGGGGGCGTCAAAAATCGATGACGTAATTTATGGACAGCCCCCTATGTTCGTGATGTTTTTCTATCAAGAGAAAGTTATAATCAGGAATCGATGAAGTTACTAGAGTAAAGCCCTCAAAATTGCTATTCATATTTTGGGCAACCGTATTAAAATTTAAAAAAGCGCTACGGTTTTTCAAAAACTGCTGCCTTAAATCACTGCACCTTAATTTGAATCGTAAATAGGGTTGCCAACTTTTTTTGGTGGAATATAGTATTTTCCAGAATAAGGCATCAAAAATATAGTACATTTCAAAAAATATAGTACTTTTAGATTAAAATACTTTTAATCGGAAATATATTATTTTAGTGTACTATATATTTTTCCAAAAGTATATAGTACAGACAGAGTGCCAAAATATAGTACAATATAGGACTGGTAACTACTTAGGTTAGTAATCGTAAACGCGACTTACTAGAATACTTTCTCAAACAATTCATCCCAGTAAAATTGCAAGTGTACTGATCAGGCGCAGGTGTATACGTGGCCGCGCAGCCGCACACAGCCATGCTGGCGTTGATGATCCATTCCACTGCACAGTTGAAGTAGTCATACGAGTCGAAGAAACGCAGGTCCCGCTCGTCGGGGTGGGCGCATACTCCTCTAAAAACAATAACTATCATTGTCTGTAAGGGCCACTAGAATGTGAAGGAACTAGGCATACACTACAGACAAAGTTTCTAGAGACACCCCGAGTTTCCTGCCGGTCCCATATTGGGATACCCTCCTCCACTTAAGACATTTTTTTTTGTTTTAAATACGTCCTTTTTAAACAGTCATCCGTCTTTTTAAATAGTCCTCATGATTCTGAGTAGAAATAACCCAAAAGTTGATTGATTTTCGAAAAAAAATTAAATGGTACTCTTTTAAGTGAAAATGCCCATAGAAAACATATTTACGATGAGTATATATACGCTATGCTTTCTGATCTGCTTCCTCTTCATTAATCATATGCATCAAACACTCACGCTTCCTCCTCCATTTCATGAACTTCCTCCGACTTCTCAATCCTTACCGGATCTATATAAAACATGATATAGTATCCATTGGCCATCGTGAACGATGACTGGTCTATCAGCGGCTCTGACAGTGGCCTGTGGACCATGACGTAAGCATCACCGTAGTCCATGGTGGTTACGACCTTCAGATTGTTGCTGAAGACGTTTCCTGATGACACGAACGTTTCTGGACTGGAATTAAGACAGGAGTTACAATTAACGAAAAGGTTACAAGCGAAATCATAGGTCATATTGACAATCAAAAGAAGAAAAACTGCCTATTTTGGAAAATTTGGACCACCAAAATATGCAATAAAAAAATATCTTCTTCCTCGCGTGATAACATTTTGCCACGGCTCATAGGAGCGTGGGGTCCGCTTGGCAACTAATCATGAAAATTGGCGTAGGCACTTTTTTACTAAAGCGACTGCCACCTGACCTTCCAACCCAGAGGGAAAACTAGGCTTTATGGGGATTCGTCCGGTTTCCTTACGATGTTTTCCTTCATCGAAAAACGACTGGTAAATATCAAATGATATTTACCAGTCGTTTTCGTACATAAGTTCCAAAAAACTGATTGGTACGAGCCAGGGTTTGAACCCGCAACCTCCGGATTGCAAGTCGCACGCTCTTACCTCTAGGCCACCAGCGTTTTTTATGCAATACAAACATAATTGAACGAAAAATTGATGGAAAAAGATGTAGAGGAAAACCCGCCAGTACCTCATGATGCGATAACATAACACAAGGGTTTGGACCGGTATCGGCAGTGGCTTTGTAGTCCACAGAAGTGACTTTTTAAAAGGGCAAGTTAATGTAGATATATTTTAAATTGATCATACTCATCAAAGAACCGGCAACACTGTCCATTGACACGTCGGAAAAGATCCGCGCACGGCGCTATCACGCCTCTGAGTTCACAACGACTCAACAACACGTCACAGGGCACAGACACGCGCGAGACGAATTCGCGAGTCTACAAAACAAAGATAAGATAAAGAAAAACCGGGCAAGTGCGAGTCGGACTCCCGCACGAAGGGTTCCGTACCGTAATGCAAAAAAGGCAAAAAAAAACGGTCACCCATCCAAGTACTGACCCCGCCCGACGTTGCTTAACACATTCACTGCCCCCAACGCACATGTGCGTTCACCGTCATACAAGTTTGTTCCTAGGCTACGCCCCGTGGCAGTGAATGCGTTAACTTCGGTCAAAAATCAAGTTTGTTGTATGGGAGCCCCACTTAAATCTTTATTTTATTCTGTTTTTAGTATTTGTTGTTATAGCGGCAACAGAAATACATCATCTGTGAAAATTTCAACTGTCTAGCTATCACGGTTCGTGAGATACAGCCCGGTGACAGACGGACGGATAGACAGAAGAGTCTTAGTAATAGGGTCCCGTTTTACCCTTTGGGTACGGAACCCAAATAAAGATACTCGTAGTTTATTATTCAAGTAGGCATATTACAGTGCAACTTATAGATATCGACCGGGATATGAACCTTTTGTATTGTGTTCGAGTTCCCGATATTTCGACGTAGGTATGTAGTTACATGCATCTTGTTCACGGGTAACTGATGATAGCAACAAACAAATACAAAACAAAACAATACAAAAACAACAACACAATACAAGAGGTAATCACCGTTCAAATCCCGGTGAATATAAATCTAGTGATACTAACCGTGAATCATTCAAAACTGTTATACAGGGTTACTTTTTTACCGGTACAATAAATTTTACCACATCATTGGTATCGATAATAGATCACATTGCACAAATATTTTTTTTTTTTATTTCGCATCAATTAATTTATCCTTCACCAATTTAGTAACTTCTGGTTGCACTAATCACAAGTAGCTCTACTATGAGTTCCGTCAAGTTCCGTGAATGACAGTCGATAGTGAGAAAGTTAAGGAAAATGTATGGAGTAATTGTACAGAGCCTCTACCGGTCACCTAAAGAACTAAAAATTTCAATTGGTACCATGAGTTATAGACGTTTTTACGCGAGTTTTCCATACTTGCCTAACTTCACACCTAAAACGCTCTCTTTCTAATTATATAATGAAAAGTGAGCCAGATTTAGTCTGCGTAAATACTTTACGCGAGTAAACGTGACAGATGTTATCGAAAAATACGTGCGTTTCCAACGTGACATTTCTGTCAACTTGTAAACACAACAAATACGCAGATTTTTCACGAGTATTAATGCAATTTTCAACGTAATTTGTATAAATTTATAACAGTACGTGAACTTCAAGCAAAACTTTAAGGGGTAAATCAATTAATAGCTCGATAAAAGGCTGATTTAGTACAAAGGTAATGAGTTATACTTGACATCATATTTTCCTGTTTCTACTGCTACATTTGCGAAGATCACATTGCTTACGAGCAGTTTTTGGTTTTAGGCAAGAACCAACATTTCCATGAAAATCCGGATGGCATCATGTATGCATGCGTATGCATGTATGCAATAAGAATTAAGGCTCATTACAAGGAGCGGTACGATATGCTGCTGCTTTTGTTGCTGGGTGCACACTGCACATAACACATATAAGAATACCGCAAGACCTATTATAATATGTACGCAAGAATTCCTACGTATTTTATTAAGTATTATCATCTTACATAAAATAAAACATACAAATGTTCTATGAGTTTATTTATTTTTCTTTAATAAGTAAGTATAGTTTATTTTCCGATGTTCAAATTCTTGTGTTTGATACCTAGGTAATCGTTTTTCATGTCAATTTGGTAACAGGAAATATAAAACTTTCTTCAAAAACTTTTCGTGGTGGTTCAGAATCTGAAAATTTAAATAAGGTTTAAACACATTTATTGCCAAAAACCCGCTGCGTGGGTTCATTTTGTATTGGAAATGGGGCGCTTGGCACTGAAATATACTCGAGATCATTTACTATAAAATTAAGATCGCTATTAAGGTCAGGGTCTGTGCGGAAAGAGAAGAGTCGTAGGTATAATGTATGGGCTCCCCTACATTTCACAACTCTTCTCTTTCCGCACACTCTATTTGATAATGGTACTTAGCAGTAGGAGACGGCCGTTGTTATGATGCGGACTGAAGCGGAACATAATATAATATATACCTATTTTAGTATTTTAAGATTTCTTCTCATGTGTGTACTATTTTCATCATAGGTAATAAATGGGGTCCCTTTGTTTCCCATAAAGTTTTAAGTCATAATGTATTGTTTGTCATATTATCGTTAGTCATAAAACTGAAACCGTTAACTTTTCAAGATTTTCCTAAGGTCATTCTATAGATAGGTTAGGTTAGGTTAGGTTTGTTTTATGGCAATCCTGAAAAGTTACGCGTTTCTGAGAAAAACCAATTATGACTAACGAAAATTCGGACAAACAGTACATTATGACTTAAAACTATTTGGGAAACAATAGAGACCCGTAATAAATATGTAGCCAAAAGTAGCCTGTATAATCGCGCCATATACTTTGCTTCCTATTTTTTAACACGCAAAGTTATAATTTTAACTCGTTAATTAATGATGTTTACGTAATTATCATATTTTGCAATTTTTTTCTTGAATACAATATATTTTATTTTATACATTGTTTACTAATATTGATGTGTTTATTATTTTCGTAACTATGGCAACGTCAAATCTTAAAAAAAATTAGAATGAAGGTTGAGTCAGTAACAAAGTGACAAAATTGGTCTTAGAGCATTTAATAACTGGAGTGGTCATTGAGTGCTTACTGTTAGGATTAGGGTTCCAAGCAGGAAAAAAAGCTTGTTTTAACACCAAATAATGTTTCTTAATCTCAAGCAAGACTACATAGTAATGGCGTCTCATACAAGAAGAAAGAACAACTACATTTGTTTTATATTGACAACCGAATAAATCAAATATCATAGGGCCCGATTCGGATTTTGAAATAGATATCTATTAGATATCTTTTAGACATCACCATCAAGATACTCGTACGATAACGATATGTTTAAGATCTAACCTGTCAAATTTGACATTGGCGTGATTCTGGAGATACTCTTGAACGACTTCCTCGGGATTCGACTTAGAGATCCAATTCACATCTAATAAATATCTTACGCTATCTAACGTAAAAGTGACATTGGTTGCCCGAATTGCGCTGCAAAAGAGAACTAGTTGATATCTAAACTATAACGTATCTAGAATGGATCTAGTACGTGTCGTCTCTTGTGAATATCTTGAAGTTCGAATACGGCAGATACCTAGTCTATATATTCTTTATTTTTTTTGTTGACAATATTACTCACCCCTGTGCCGAAAAACTTGCACAATTGTGCAAGCTTTTGTATGGACTGACATGGCTATTTGTACGTTACGTACAAATCATGTAGAAATAGCAATACATTTGACGTCCCCGCGTTTTGTAAAGAAAATGACAGCGATGACATCTCCTTTCTAAATGCTCTAAGTGGCGGGTAGAGGTAAAGGAATACAATCTCCATGTAATTAATTAATGAAAAAGTCTCCGTCAAAAACCTTAAGAGGGAAGTATACTATAGTAGTACCAATAAAAGTCTGCAGCGGATTTGATAGCCCACGCAGCTTAAGTGTTATTAATTTCATAGAAGTTTGACGTTTAAAATGACACTTGCACTGCGTGGGCTATCAAAATCGCTGCAGACTTTTTACGGTCTGACTATACGTCGTAATCGTCCATACAAAAAGAGAAAACGTTTTTCCACTTCTAATACGAGAAACTTCCATTCTCCATGATTTTTAGTATGGTATTGATACAATGAAAAACTAGGTTTATGGGTTTTCTTTTTTCGCTACTCTGGAGAGATTTAGAAAAATTATAATAGCTGACAGCGTGCCCAGTTTTTGCAAATATTCTCCCATAAAGGAGTTTTCTCATAAAGTCATAAAGGATTCTCCTTACCTCTACCCTCCATATTCACGGCTACCATCAGTATATGTAACATTACTTTCTGTGCATCTCACTTGCACTAATATGCGAGAGCGAGATGCATAGATAGTAAATTACGTAGACGTGAGAAAATGTGTCAATTTTCTTATTTAGTTCTTTAAGTGAGTCCTAGAGGCGCTGTATAAAACTCCGATATAACTCTTGCTCTGTTTTTTAGTATACTTAGAAAGGGACAGCATCGTTTGGAGTGGAGTGAAGTTAGGTACATAAGACCGTAAAGAAACGTAAAACGTGACACGCGGCACGTTTATTCACCGAGTGTAAGTGAAAAATACTCTGCCAACTGATAGTAGAGCTACGGTGTCAACGGTATGAAATCGCGCGCGATGACGTAAACAAACAGTTGCCAGTTCGTGCGTTTGCTAATTGATGCGTAAGGCATCCACATTTTCTAGTACTTTAGCGGATAAGTTCGGGCATTGGTATTTTTGTTCCCAAATAGTAGTAACAAAGAATGCTGGTATTTTTTATTTTTGGCAACAATAACGTATGTTGATTTATTGTACTGGTAAAAAAGTAACCTTGTATTACAATGCGCTTATGAACGTCAATAAAGTTACACCGGCTCCAACCCTACACATCTGCCTCGAGAAGATTTAAAGATTTATTTGTATTGTACCTATTCTATTTATTTACTGCAGTTCACATGTACATTACAGGTATTACAAGTACTTAAGAGTATAGATAGGTAAGTACACAAAAGACACATGAAACCCTGATAGGCGCAGCAAGAAATGATGACCTGATGATTTCATGACTTTATTGAACTATTATTAGGTACTACGTATAGAACCGGCACAGCGAACCAGTATTTTGCGCAATGAGTTGTTGTCGGCTGATAACAAAATCAGGGGCATTCCACGAGACTGTCGCTTACATAACGCTTTTGCCTGGTATGGCAGCTACCTCAATACGTGAATCTCGAGAATATACTGCCAATTTGTTAGCCAAGTCATTAAATATTTACCTGACCCAATATCGCTTACTCAGCATTTCCAGAAGTATTAGAAGAATTGCGTTATGTAAGCGACAGTCTCGTGGAATGCCCCATCAAATAGTAGGAAGCGAAGCGTGAAACTCGAGCCCTATTTAAACGCGTAAGCGCAATGAATTTCACGGCGCTTACAACTTTTAGGTCGCGCGGTTTACACCCCGCTCCCAACAAGTAGCGATTGCTACAATTTCATTGTTTGCTATGGCTTCTCTATAGTAATAACTTGTAGTGTACGGTAAAGTCGAAGGCACAAGACGCGGTAGGTCACCAATGCGTTGGTCAGACTTAGTGAAAAGTGCATTCAATGAACCACTCCATGAATGTACAAGAAGGGATTGTGAAGCTTGCCACCGGCCCTGATATGACGACTACGATCATTCTGACAAGAGTCTGACGACGAAGAAGATAAAAATAATAACTCAATGCTTCTATACCGTAATGTGATTATAATCCAAGACATGGTCCAGCATATTCATCAGTGTGACGTTCAGTGGCTGTTGATCCTGGATATACAGTGGAGTCAGATTACTGACGCCCAGACGCATGGCTTCCAATACTGCTTCTCTGGTGTATTCGGGAGGAATTTTCCTAGAATGTAATTTTTTTATCTTTTAAATTGATCGTCATTTGTTATGTTAGACTGTTAGACCGGGCCGTGTCCGGGCCAGAGCTTCCGACGCATCGTTTTCTATGGAATGTATCACGTGATCGCCTGTCATGTCATCGATGAGTAAGCGCCGGAAGCTCCGGCTCGGACACGGCCCGGTCCGGTTATCTCTTCACGATTAAATTGAGATTTGGTATAGAGATAGTTCGAGACCCGGGGAAGAACAAAGGGTAATGTTGACCCCAGTGATCATCTTTTAGGGGGTGAAAATGGGGGTGGAAGTTTGTATGGGGAATCAATAATCGCTAAACCGATTTAGATGCAATTTGGTATGGAGATAGTTTACGTTGTGGGAAAGGATATAAAATAGTTGTTATTCCCTAAATAATAGGGGGTAAAAAGAGGGGTGTTAGTTTGTATGGAGAATCAATTAAAAGCAGATTGGATATACATAAGCTGCCCAAATTACTAATTCCACACTCGCGGTAAAAAGTTAGTTAAAATTAAATTGCTTACACTTCATCCAAAAACTTTTCATACCACTGATCAGTGGGTTTTTCAGAGCAGAAAGTGATTGAAGGCAAAGGCAGCTTCTCGGTGAGGGCCTGGCCGTTCTTGATGATCATTCTGATGGGTATCTCCAGGAAACGGGCCGAGAGAAGCATGGAGAACTGGCCGCAGCAGTAGAGGGCGAAGATGAGCATCACACACCAGTAGCATCTGTGGGAATCATGGGCTCTCACCAAAATCCCTCAAAATCGGCGATGATCGTTGATAGTATCATCGTGCAAGCATCTACATGATCGCCAGTACAACGCAATTATCCCTTTTGGTTCCTCTACACGATGGGCCAGCGCCGGCCTCTCCAAGGGATGCAGCCATGCGGTAGAATGAGATAAAACCTCTAACGCATAAATGCGTCCCTTGGAGTGGCCGGCGTTGGCCCATCGTCTAGAAGAGCCATTTGATGCGTGCCCAAAGAACCGACAACTCACGCTGGCGACCATTGGCTATGATAGACGATGACTGGCGAGGACTACAGATGCTCTCTACACAAGGGGGCCCCATCCTTAGTGGGCCCCGAAGGACAGACAATAACAGTATACACGTCGGCGGCCGATCGTAAAATCAGGCATATCGTAATGTTCCTGTGTAATGTTTTGACGATAGTGACATTAAATCAATATATAGGTAGGATAGGTTCGTTAGGTTGCTTTAGATGCCCGAAGGGCAAACTGCCCAGAAATAGGGGCCCCGCGTAGCGGGGCTCCGTCGACTCAGGGAACGAGTCAAAGATTTTCACGTT
Organism: Cydia fagiglandana; assembly: GCF_963556715.1. NCBI lineage: Eukaryota > Metazoa > Arthropoda > Insecta > Lepidoptera > Tortricidae > Cydia > Cydia fagiglandana. The sequence goes on from NC_085944.1 coordinate 16,513,390, forward strand.
TCACGATATGCCTAGGAATTTCACGATATGCCTGATCTTACGATCGGCCGCCGACATAATTATACAGGCTCCAAATTCTTATGTGCCCAAGGGCCCCAGCATAGTTTAAGACGGCTCTGCCTCTACACCAGGGGTCACTAAATGGCGGACCCGGACCGCCGACCTATATAATGTTAATACTTATTTAATAAACTCAAGTAGAAACGGACCGCGATGGTCACATTATTTTAAAAAATTGGACCCCTGAAGAAACTAATTGGCGACCCCTGCTCTACACTGGCCCAGTTATTGTCTAGCATCGCCAATAGTGTAGAGGGGCCAAAAAGTTTTTCATACGGTGGAAGCACCTAAATATTAAAATGCAAAAATGATAATTAACTAAATTGCCTACAAACCTCGAAAGTATATTTTTATCCTTAATTAGATACTTGACGCCATGAACCGAACTTTCGGTACAAAACGAAGTGACAAAGTTTCTCAAACAGTTCCACATGACGCCCGGAAAATGAATAAATTAGCGGCTACGGCGCTATAATATAAGTTATTACGTCAATTATATATAATTGAGTTAATAATTTAGTGCCTGGGTAAGTGCAAGTGAAGAGCGAGTGAGGGGTAAGGCTGTGGCCATTCATCATCATCATCATCATCATCTCAGCCATAAGACGTCCACTGCTGAACATAGGCCTCCCCCATAAATAATACCCCCCCATTTATGGCATTGTTGTGGCCATTGAAATAAATTAATTGTGGCTGTGGACATTGAAAAAATAAATTAATCAAAAACTTTTGTGTTCCCCCGAGGTGTTATCATTATGGATTTGCTTGGGTTCTTTGGGTTTTTAAGGACTCTGGCTCTAGAGTCGCAGGTGTCTGTAGGCTATGGTAATCGCTTACCATTAAGTGGGTATGCTTGTTTGCTACCAACTTAATATAAAAAAATTGCAAGACTTTCTTCGCATTTCTAATACCAAGGTACTTTATTGTTTTTATTAACTAGGTAAAAAATTATCAAAATCATCAAGGAAAATAAGAACAATGAGTATGAAAGAAGGTTTTTTCATTTCAATTACCAATACTATCGTAGAATATGTCTCTAAACAAGTGGTGATAATATACCGGGTGTGGCCTGTAATATGAGCAAAAAATGTAACTGTAGGCTGTACTCCTCATACTGATCAACATTTGTTCAGCGACTTTTAAAAATAACTTGAGGTTTGATTTTTAATACACTTTAAAGTTTATCCTAAGATGCAATGTATTGCGAATTTTGTTATATTTAAGGCGTGACAAGCAACGTCAATCACAATGATATGGCGTGGCGATGGCGTCCATTGAAGATAATATTTATTTTGTATAATATTATATATCGTGGAAAATGTATCAATAATCGCTGCACACCGGCCGTATCCTATCCCCATATCACGCGAACTCATTAATAAATGAACACGGCGCAACCGCCATGTTGGCGCTAATCACTTTCGTTTTACTTGATTACCAACTAATTGCAATCAAGTTTCAGGGACACGTCGATCCAAATTTTCACTAAAAAATAATTTTGATACATGACAAGCCTCACGCCTTCGTGAAAACGCGTTTTCACTAGTTTAAACTAATTTTCCGAAACGCCTTGGTAAAAACTTAGACCAATCAAATTCCCAGCAAGCTTGTCCGAGTTTGATCCATTCCAGAAGTTGTGGAAAAAATTTTGCTCTTTTTCAGTTTTTTGCTTGTAGTTCAAGAACGGTACGTCCGACGGATGCTCTAATTAGTTATGATAAAAATTGACATCTGAGGAAAAATTGATTCTGTCATGTCTGACAATGTCAACCGTCAACCTCGAAATCGCGAAAACATCTGCTGTTTAATATAAAAACATAATATTAACATGATTTCATAGAAAACATAATTAGCACGCAGAAATGTATGAGAGAGCAGCTTTGCTTCTTTTAAAGTCAACAGCATTATTTTTTCATTTTAACTCTGGATATTATACGTTTGCATTATGGTTAATGGTTTCAATAACAGGGGATTAGCGGGAAAATGTCGAGCATCGTGAAATATGTGTTTAATATTTCGCACACTTCATGAATTATTCCGCTTATAACCTCTTTTTAACCGAGTGATCATAAATTGTCTCCGCGAGCGGTTTTTTTTACAAAAATATGGAAAAATTATGGCTTCTGTAAAATAATGTTGGTAGCAGACACAATAATGCCTAGCATTTATTTATCTGTAAGCCATAGAAGTATTTTTAGGCTTACCTATAACTTACCTTACCCAAAGGGTAAAAAATGGGACCCTTGTCCGTCTGTCTGTCATCAGGCTGTATCTCATTAACTGTTATAGCTAGGCAATTAAAATTTTCACAGATGATGTATTTCTTTTGCTGCTAATACAAATACTAAAAACATAATATGATAAATATTTAAGTGTGTGCTGCTTTGTGCGCGAGTCCGACTCTCACTTGGCCAGTTATTTAAAGTTTAAGTCGAAATGGGTGTTTTCATCCAAGGTAAACAGCCTACTTTTCAGAATACAAGAAAAGTAGCATAATGAATTTAGATACCGTAACATCGGGGTACTTTGTCCCAAAATCAAGATACTTTTTACTTTTCGTTTGAGCACTTCAATTTTAATCGCATTATGACACTTTTATAGTCATAGGTATTTAATTGTGGGTATAATCAACTCATGCACATACGTAAAACTTAATAAATCAACCTCTAAATATTTTTTAATTTTTCGCAAAGTTTGAGCCAAAGTTGCGCTTTCAAGCGGGTTTCTTTGGCCATCGATTTTTCATTCAGTACAACGTAACGGTTTGGAATAAAAGCGCAAAGAAAGCTGTTTAAATTTATTACACAATACACATGTATATCAAATAAGGACATAGTAGTAAGATTCATTTGTTTTTTTTTTTTTTAATCTTCGTATTTTAAAGGGAACCTTTATCAAACGGGACATGTCGGCTCCGTTGGGCCTCTACATTACCTACATCACATTACATTATCTAGTTTCAATAAATGTTATACTAGTTATCAAAAAAATGGTACACTAATTTTGCAGTTTTAGATAGGGGTTCCGCCAAAATCGACTGAAAAACCCCAACATCCATTTCTTTATAGCTCCCAGCTTCAAATAATTGTGCCCTCTTGTCTCGAGTCCGGACACATTCCATTAAGAAGTGTTGTACATCTTCGACGGAGCCGCAGATATCGCAATTGGGCGAATCTGCTTTCCCCATCAGATGAGCAAACTTATTTAATGGAATGTGACCGGATCGAAGCCTGTGGGCACGTACAATATTCGCCCGGTTTAAGTCAGCCACTTCCCACCAAGGTATCCGAGGAGGCTCACATTGAATGGTCTTGTACCAAATTCCTTTCTCTTGTGATCTTTCATCAAAGAACTCCTTCCAGCGACCATACATTTTACTTTTATACTTTGCGACTATTTCTGAGAAGTCTGGAGCGACATCGACTTCAGTTCCCTCAGAAGCAGCCGCTGCCGCCAAGCGGTCAGCCTCCTCGTTTCCTATCAAGCCGATATGTGACGGAACCCACTGTATTTTTAAACACCTTCCGCAATTTCGGAGCTTAAAAATTTGCATTAAGATTTTGTATGCCAGTGAAAAGCACCGTTCACCTGAGGCACATCGGCTCAAATGCTGAATGGAGCTTTTACTGTCTGTGAAAATTGCCACATTGGGATAATTTTGATTTTCAATAAACACTAAAGCCTGATAAATCGCACTGAGTTCCGCGGTCATTATAGAAACTCCAGTTGAAATTTTATATTGTGCTCTTGTGGCACTAAAAGGATAAAAAAAGGCAGCCCCTATTTTTTTATCACACTTTGACGCATCAGTAAATATTCTATAGAAATTGATATATTTTCTATTCAGTTCTTGAACCACATCGATACGCAGAGCATCGGCGTTGTGTTTGTGTTTTGCACCAACAACAGATTCTAAACCGCTGTACAAGACGTCATGTAATTCAATTTTTGACACCCAAACTTCTAATTGAAACATTGGTAATGGGAATGACGACTGAATATGCTCTTCAGAGGTTTCCTCATTTACGACAGCTAGCAAAGGCTTTTTCCTTATCTTAGTCCAGTACCCTCTTTGGCATGAGGCTCGCAACTCCAGAACCTCATCAACCGTGGCGCTATTTGAACAGGTCAGTGATTTTAAGCAAAACCTAGTGGCCAGGAACCATCTACGGAGATGCAGTGGCACAAGACATAGTTCACTTTGCATAACATGAATCGGTGTAGACCTGATAAAGCCTCCGATTACCCTTAGACCTTGGTTTTGAATTTTTTCAAGCTTATAGATATGTCTGTTGGCGCTATTGTGAAAAAGTGCACTAGCGTAATCCAGCCTACTTCTAATCAAGGAGATGTACAACCTCCGCAGGTGCTTAGGATGTATTCCCCAAGACGCGCCAGCTAAAGTTTTCAAAATGCTAAGGTATTTTTGGGTTTTTTCGACTACATAGTTAACATGCTCTCCCCATCGTAGATGTTGGTCTAGCAATACACCTAAGTATTTAATATATTTATCAGAGCAAAGCGGTTGTCCTCGAATTAATAGGTTTACTTGGTGTTTTTTATCACCTTTGCTGAAAATACAAAACTTTGACTTACTGGCTGAGACCTCAAGTCCTAAACTGTCCAAAATTTTTAACATTGAGTTTAAACTGTCTTGCATTAAGCGGGCACTGTCATGTAAATTCTTTTGCCTGACATACAGCACGAAGTCATCAGCATATTGGGAAATTGAGACATTGACTATGTCGTTACAAATCTGGTATGTAGCAATGTTAAATAGAAGAGGGGAGAGTGGATCCCCTTGAGCTAGGCCCTTGTCTGTCCACCGCACCATAGACAAACCGACATCAGGGTCTCATAGCAGAAGATGCCTTTCGCTCAAGAATTTGTTTTTATTACACTAAAAAAGCAAACTAATCAACACAAAGTAATAAATCTATTAAACATGGTTTTTTTAATAAAAACTTTGCCAAAACAATCAGAAAAACCTTCTAAACTGATCGATCATAATCATTAGAAATAGTTAACGTGTATAACTATAATTATCATATGAAAAATTAGTTTTCCTATAGAATTATTTTACTAGGTAGGCACCTAGTTAACAGTCGACTGTAACTAATCAGTCTTAAAAATTGATAATCATTTTATAAGATATTAAACTTATGCGGCAGATGTTCTTTATCTTTGTTTTCATTAATTCCATTACAATCTAGAGAATCTGTCTTTGAAACCTGAGCCTGTGGTTCATCCAGTGCTCCAGCACAGGACGAACCACTGGCTGCTGTTCCTGGGATCGCGATTTATAACCTGCGTCAATAGTAAATTGTCTTCTGAGTTAGCAGATTGATCTCGTGCCGTTATGAGAGCTTCAGTAGATGAAGCGAGACTATATCTGCGTCGCTGTTCTCTCTGAAGGAAATGTTTTCCCATGGGTCAAAGAAACCCGAAAACGATAGCCAAAGAATACTTTGATTTTCAATAACATATACTTCTCACAATAATGTCTTAAATTCTATGATTTATATCACATTAGGATCCTAGATACATATCTGTTACGATTAATAACAATCAAACACTTAAACTTATTTGCTTTCTTTGTTTCGAGAAAAAGTTTGCACATTATAGAATCGCGTAGTTTATAGGTAACAACTTGTGACCGAAATTATGGACTGACCAATCAGCGTTGTTAACGTGAAACTGTTTCTACCCACCGCCCCATACGGTCATCTATCGATGAATAGCGCGAAATACATCAATAGGTCCTGACGTGCAGCGTGACGGGAAGTTCAATCTTTTTTTCGTTTTGGGACAAAGTAACCCCCATGGGCTAAAGTACCCCGATGTTACGGTATTTCATAAATTTCGAACTGTACAGCATCGACTACATACAGTATGTAAATCCAATATGGGCGAATATTTAAACTATGGTTAGGGTTAGCATAGGACATAATAATACGAAGTAAGTATATATTGACATAAATTTTGCTGAGAAATACAATGAAAATATTAACCATACAAAATAATTCGGCCCGCAATGTAAAGCACTACGCGTTTATTACGAGATCGGAGCTTTTTAAAGTAACTATCAACGCTTGCTGACAGTTACTATAAAAAGCTCGTATCTCGTAATGTCACGTCATGTTATGTCTCGTAATGTTTGCAGTACATTGCTGCTCAGTAAAATTTCAAAAATAATTACGGGGTAGTCCCAGGTAGACGGGACTACTAAATTAAGTATAACTTAATAAAACTTCTCGATTTAATCGTTAATCGAGAACGGGTAAGTCGGCCCTGGAGGGAAACTACCTTAAATCCTTAAGCTGGCTCATTTACTTAAAGGAGACATTCCTTTATTTTTAAAAAGAAACAAAACTGCTTTCAAAGATTTTCTAAAACTCGCTTGCCTCGCCCGGGACTCGAACCGACTAAAAATTCCAAAAAAATAAACACTCGCAATTTTATTCTACTAGTTACTTCTAGTAACTAGTAGATAGGTACAGTTAATGTTAATGATAACATTTCTCCAAGAAACATCAGGTCTTACACTCGTCTGTCGTATAAAATATCCAAAAAATCTAATATTTACTTAGTACTCAAGATTTTTTTAAGACAAGCCAAATTGAAGAAAAAAGGAAAAATCTTTTAATGCAGTTTTGTTTCTTTTTAAAAATAAAGGAATGTTTCCTTTGAGTAAAATGAGCCAGCTTAAGGATATAAGGTAGTGTCCCTCCAGGGCCCGACTTATCCTTCCACACTGTATATCGGGTTAAATTTATTGCCCGTATTGCATTTACACACTGTATAGCGATATCACATCGTTTAAAACTGTTCACCTGTAATTGACAGGGAGAGTTGCATAACAGATACGTTCGCTATATTAGCGCCTACGTTCGGCTTGCCGTAAACTAATATAAATCTATTTTTTAACCGACTTCAAAGAAGGAGAAGGAAGCTTGGCACTGACTTCAAACATATCAGTTAGCGAATGTAAAAGGGATAAATATTTTATTATATCCTTTTTTGAGGTCGATTATTCTTTTTTTTAAAGTTTTTTTTTATGCCGAGCGGACATTACTGTGGATGCTTGCAATTCGAACAGCTGTGTCACGAACATGAAACTACTCTTGTAGGATATATACTGCCCCCTCTCGTATGTGACGAAGTGTATCCTTGAACGTTTAAGAGGGCGCGTAAAGCCGGAAAGTTAGAAGGGGACAAAAGATATAACATAACACGCCGCTTGAAACTCGCGACTGAAGAAATGGCATCGGAATACAATGCAACATCTCAAACATCTCCTGAGGTGTACTTAGGGCCCCCCCACATCTGGCGTCTTTCGAGCGTCGGCGTCTGTCGGCGTCGGTCCAGCGCTATGGAAAATGACGTCGCTGCGCAGTTGCGTCGACGCCGGCCATAGAATTGTAGACGCCGACGCTCGAAAGACGCCAGATGTGGGGGGGCCCTTAGTGTCGAGTTTTGTACTTTTGGAGGTGGTTAGTTATATTTATTTGAGTATTTATTATTGCGGTGGGAGAGTGGGAACATTAGTTGCATGAAAAATACGCAAGTATGACGGGTTAGCACTGACTGACTAGCACGCTTTGACTCGCGGCTTAGAAAAGTAATATTTTTGTTTTCATTAATATGGATTTCCGTAAATTAACGCCTGATTCTTCGTATTCTTAAGGTGCAGTAGGCTTAGACAAACAGTCGTAAAAAGGTCATAGTAGCGCTTTTTTAGATCACAATATGGTTGCCAAAAATTTAATTAGCATCTTGAGCCTTTCTCTATAGCCACGTCAAATTAAGCCGAATTTGGGCAAGCTGCGGAAATAATTCGTGTAGTTTTGAAAATTGGTACAGGCATACCTTGTGGTGTCTAGATAAACATACTAAAAGTCCTCGAGGGTAGGGGGTGTGCTGGGGGTGTAGAGGGGGTTGAAGGTACCTTTTTTCATATTTTTGCTCATATCTCGAAAATGTGTACGAATTGCATTATAATTACTTCGGACAAAATTTTTAACATAAAATTTACTACAAATTTGGTTATGTTTATTTTTACTCTGCGATCAATACTTTAGGAGCTACAGGCTGTTAAAGTTAAATAAGAGATAAAAAATAGACGGTTTAAAAAAACGTCGTATTTTCATAATTGTTCATCATAAATAAAAATTTTAATTGAGAATAAGCAAGCTAAATGACCTGCTGATAAAATATAAAAAAACCGGCCAAGAGCATGTCGGGTCATGCTCAGTGTAGGGTTCCGTAGTTACCCGTCCGTCAAAATAGACTATTTGCAAAAACTCAAAAACTGCTTAATCGATTAGGTTCGCTATATTTTTCTCTGAAAGTCTTTACTAAGCTTTACTTTCACGATTTTTTTCATATTTTTTGGACCCATGGTTCAAATGTTAGGGGAACTAAAGTGGAAAACACAACTTTTTTTCTTTCAGATCGATTATTTCCGAAAATATTAAGCAGATCAAAAAATGGTTCTCGAAGACCCGTATTCGTTTTAAAAGACCTATCCAACGACACCCCACACTATAGGGCGGAAGCGAAAAAAAATTTCATCCCCTTTTTAATGTACGGCAGCCACCCTAAAAAAATATTTTTTCTAATTTATATTTTACAACTTTGTCAGCGTAACTGATTTATATATTCGTGTCAAATTTAAACATGAAAACTAGAATTTTTTTTTTTATGGTGGTTGCCCTACATTAAAGTGGGGATGAAATTTTTTTTCGCTTCCACCCTATAGTGTGGGGTGTTGTTGGATAGGTCTTTTAAAACGAATAAGGGTCTTCAAGAACCATTTTTTGATCAACTTAATATTTTCGGAAATAATCGATCTGAAAGAAAAAAAGTTGTGATTTACCCCTTAGTTCCCCTAACTTTTGAACCATGGGTCCAAAAAATATGAAAAAAATCGTGAAAACATAACTTAGTAAATACTTTCAAGGAAAAATATAGCGAACCTAATCGGTACAGCTGTTTTAGAGTTATGGCAAATAGTCTATTTTGACAGATGGGTAACTACGGAACCCTACACTGAGCATGGCCCGACATGCATATGGCCTATTTTTTTATATTTTATCAGCAGGTTGCTTAGCTTGCTTACTCTAAGCTAATTTTTTTATTTGTGATGAACAATTACAAAAAAACGACGTTTTCTTAAACCGTCTATTTTTAATTACTTATTTAACTTTAACAGCCTGTAGCCCCTAAAGTATTGATCGCAGAGTAAAAATAAACATAACCAAATTTGTAGTAAATTTTATGTTAAAACTTTTGTCTTCAGTAATTATAATGCTATTCGTACAGATATTCTAAATATGAGCAAAAATATGAAAAAGAGTACCTTCAACCCCCCCTCTACACCCCCAGCACACCCCCTACCCTCGAGGACTTTTAGTATGTTTATCTGGACACCACAAGGTATACCTGTACCAATTTTCAAAACTACACGAATTATTTCCGCAGATTTTTCTAATTTGCTTAGGCTACTAGGGACTTCCGCGATACGAATCGAGTTTTTGACTAGCTCGATAAAATAAAATCTCGTACATAGGTCTAAAATGCACTTTATAATATTATAATAAATTTTGCAAAAAAACTATTTTTGTCAAATGAGCAATATTAGGTATGCTTGATAACTAAGAGAAGTTAGAGAAGAAGTCGAACCTACTGGGTCTTAAGGATAAAATTTAAATTATACTTGCGTTCGCGTAGTGAAGACAAGTTATCTTCGAAAATTTAATTTATCTCTCGGCCTTTTTTCCACTCCCATTTACATCAATATAATTTCCATTAAAAACCAATACTCCATGCTTTTATTTCAGAATTAAGTTCTACGCCACGGTGCTGCTTACCACGCCAAAATAGTCGTAACAACCATTACAATATCAGTTTGAATTTATATTTAATTACGTTCAAATAAGGTTGATAATTGAATGGCGTTTCTACAGTTACGGCTGGGGTGTGTGGTAGCGCAGAGAGCTAATGTTAGCTCAAACCACTGAATACGTTTATCCGAATTTGGCGGGTAATCGAATTATTGCAAGGCATCCGAGTGTATTTGTGTAGTCAATTTAACGGGCTCCTAGCTAGCCTAGTCAGTAGTGATCCTGCCTACCAAGCAGGAGGTCCCAGGTTCGAATACTTTCATTCAAATCCTTGGTAAGGGCATTTCGTCGGTGCGAATAAAAAAATCGCCATGTATTTTTAAACTACTTTTCAGGAGACAAAAATAACAGTTTATTTTCCTGTTTGTAATATATTTGTTGCGCTTGTATTTTTTTTTACATGATACTCATGAAGAAAATAAACAGATTTATATGTAATTTTTTACAATATTATTATTTTAACCAAATTTTGCTACATAGCGACTTAAGTTTGGTTCATTTAAATCGTCATGTGTGAAGTTTGTACACAGCGATTTGTTGCCAAAGTAACATAGTACGAGAGATGATACATAGCGGATTTTAGGGTCTATGTCGGGTAATCCATTCTACAATAGATGATACATAGCGGATTTTAGGGTCTATGTCAGGTAATCCATTCTACAATAAATCGCCATGTGCAACATTATCGCCATCACCCTCGACGGAAAACAAGGCATTTAATATCGTTATGTGCTAAAAAATCACATAGCTATTTTTTTGTTTCTGTTCTGTTATGTTTTTGGACAAATGTTGTCCTGTGTTCACATAGCGGAATTTTTATTTTCAAAACTAATAAAGATATAACAAAAATATTTTCGTGGGTCGACGGGAAATTTAAAAAGGAATTCAAATATGCCAAAATCGAAAAATCGTAAAAAAACACATAGCGATTTTTTTATTCGCACCGACGATTTGTGTGTTTGTCACAATTATTTATTCCTGAGTTATGTATGTTTTCTATAAGTGAGTTATGCTATAAGCTCACTGTAAGACTAGTACGATCTGTGTAAAATTGTCCTATATGCTATACCTTAATATTTTTTTAATTAAGTGAAGTGTAACAGCCGTATTCATAAAACTTAAGTAACCTCTTGCCTTTTGTCAAGCGGACCCCAGGCTCCCATGAGCCATGCCAAAATGCTGGGATAACGCGAGGAGAAAGAAGAAAGTTTGGCAATGAGGTGTCAGTGCCACACTTTCTCCTTTCATTACCATTAATATCAAATTTTGCATGAAAATATGACTTTTATAATGACTCTCCCTCACTTTATCCAGTGCAAATCGGTGCATAGTTAGCTTAAACTGACTCTAAACAACATATTTTCGTCCTTGTAATTAAATAAGCTATTTCCAGGCAGCTACAAACCCCAGCTTAAAACCTAGTAGCTCGCCACTTCGGTTTCACTAACCACGTCAAAGACAGGAAATCGCAGTCATGGCAATGCTGAGATAAAATGTCGATATCAGAAATAAAACATAATACGGTATCGCCAGTGTTGAGATGAATGCAGCTTCACACAGTTCTACTATTCGCAAAAACATTTTTAATTGACTGAATGAATGAGTGAATGTGACTTAAAGCGCACGATATTAAGCTAAAAAAACCCTGAAGAAACTTTTTGGTCCATCTATCAGTTAGCGACGCAACTTGCTATCGGTACGAAGAAAGAACACTAATTTAAAAATCTCACGTCTTTACACGATTTTGTTATTGTGTGCGTGACTTCAACTCTAGTGCTCATACATACTATGCACAATTGAAATGTGGTTTTCAAAATTGCTTTTTATTTTCTTAACGAAACGGATTTTCTAGAGACAGAGTAAATGAAACGCCTTAGATTATGCAATAAGCAAACAGATTTATATTAGTATAGGTGACTTGGTGCCCGTAGGAAAACTGCAGGCCTGTTAGAGTCTCACTGCTGGGCCAAGGACCCTCCTCATAACCTCTAGCCTCCCAGATGCCTATTAACCATATCACATTTTTATAAATCAGATTTGTAGATTTTGAATTAATTAACCCACCCTTTTAAGAGTGTTAATGAGAGTTATAATTAGTTAGTAAAATTTTTAGATCTCACTGCAACTTTATCAATGTTAATAATTATACTCCATACTTATCATATATATCAGTATTTCTTACCTTTTAAATGTTTTAGCGTAAAGCAGGCCACTGACGAGCCTTCCAAATGGATGCCGTTACAATGGATTCATCCAAATGGAAGGCATCCTAATATTAAACATTGTACGTTTTTGACATTCACGGACCCATTTTGGATTGCAGCCACGCTATTTGGACTGTTGGAAGGCCCATCAGTGGCCACCTTTAGTTATAATATGCCTGATTTTAATGTACTTTAATTAAAATAAAATGTTACCTGTGAGTTTGCTGTATCCACTATAATTTCTATGTTATTGTCATTAGCTGTTGGATCTCCAAATAAAAAAAAAGTGAAAGTCATTTTCACCCCTGCAACCGCACATACACTCGTCCGTTAGATCGGTCAACTCACAGCATGTTTGTAATAACCCCTCAGCGGGACCCTGAGAGCCTACCGCGAACCACGTTCGCTGTCTTGCCTCTCTATCGCACTTGTAAATTTGTCTGTAAGTGTGACAGGGAGGCAACACGTTGTTCGCGGACTTCGCGGTAGGCCCTCTCATAAATCATGGAACAAAAGCTTAGCACCTACACGGGCTTTGTTTTATGGAATCTGCAATCATTTTGGCAAACGTCATATTTCCCTTCCAGCTACACAATTTTGAACCTAAATTGAATTCAACAAGGTTGACTTTGACTTTTGAAGGTTAGGATTGAGTTAAGGTTAGAATAGTAAGGTATTTTAAGGTGAGAACCGATGGGTTTTGTCATTATGTTGTTTTTGCAGATTTTGTTATATCAAGCTCTGAAAATGGGGTTTCATATTATTGCTGCTATTTAAAAGAATCGTTTTTTCTGACCTGTTAGAGTCTCACTGCTGGACAAAGAACTCTCGTCTTAACCTCTAGCCACCAGATGCCTATTAAAAGGTCTCCTAATCCAATATTTTGAATCATAATTTTGACAAGTCAAAATTGCATTTGTGTTGGCAAGTTTTAATATGTGGGCCTATTTTATTCTCATCATTCTCTGCAATGTGCGAGTGTGGCGAAGAAGTCCAGACTATGGAGCATATAATTCAGCGATGCCCTTTGCACTCATACTTGGGACCATCAGAAGACCTGCTGCGCCTAACACCCGACGCAATTGCGTGGCTAAATGCACTGCATATTGACATTTAATTTTTAATTGTAATGTAATTTTTATTTTGTGACATTTATATAACTGCCTATTTTTGTATAAGCCACACGATTAAATAAATATGTGGACGGCTAGAGGAAGAGGAATTTGTCTAAAAAAAGCTAAAAGATAAATATCCAGAGAGGAAAATAGGAACTACGTTTTGTATGGAGAAGCGTTTTTGAGCGGTCGTCAACTTTCATCTTACCGAACTAAAATGGAGTTGGGCGGGACATGTTGCTAGGCAGTGTGATGTTATAATAGGTGGACTGAAATGTTAACAGAATGGTGGCTGCTTCCGGATGAAAGAAGCGCCTATCGTCCGTTGGCTCGTTGGGTGGACGACATCTGGAAAATTACGGGTCACTTCTGGATGAGATTAGCTCAGGACCGGGACATGTGGCTTACTAGAAGAGATGCCTGATGCTTAGCAGTAGGTGATAAAGGGCTGTCATGATGATGATGAATAAGACAATACGACGATACAGAGTGTCGTTTGATTGTCTGTGTCTCATCTTCAGAGTCTGCCTAGCCAAGCCTGTGCACGTGTCTAACTAATGAGAAGACATCGACGCGTATTCTGATTGTAATACAGGTCATGAATTTGATCCGTTTTTGTTACGGTTATGATCTTGATCTGTCAGTGGCAGTAATTTCTTAAACCAGCCGGGCTAGCACATGATTGGCGCGACAGTATCTCGCGGCGAGATAGACTACCCATCCCTCTTTTATTAACATAGATAGAAATAGACGGGTAGTCTATCTCGCCGCGAGATACTGTTGCCCCAATCATGTGCTCGACCTACAGAAACGATCTTTTGCTACTGACAGATCCATATCCTACAAATCCCCCCTATTTCAGCCCCTATTTCAGCAACGTGACAGGTGCGACAATTCCACAAGTCTCATTGTTGCTGACGTCACAGGCATCCATGGGCTACGGGTATCGCTTACCATCGAGCGGGCCGTATTCCTGTTTGTCACAATCATCGTATTATTTAAAAAAAAACTTTAATATATCGGCAAAAAACAGGTATTTCTCTTGTGATGTTTATGATGATAATGATGACAATTGTCACAAGATTTCAAAGAACTTTCGGTAATTCTTATCAGCAAATGAGTTCTGTGTCGAAATTTCGTGACAATTGTCGTATTTCTTGTGACAATTGTCATTAGCTTCGCTAAATAAGTGCTTATTAACTGGCGATATAGTGGAGTTTTTTTTTAATCACCATTTATTATTTAGTTTACAATTCCCTAATTACTTATTTAATTTTTTACTTAACCGGACTGATTTAATGGATTTATTTTAATTAACATGTTGGTGGCAAACAACCACACCGCCCGTCTGATGGTAAGCGGTTACCGTAGCCTATGGAGGCCTGTGACGTCAGTAACAGTGATGTCGACAAATGTCGCACCTGTCACGTTGGTGAAATAGGGCCATCAAACTCATAACCTGACATTAGAATCAGAAAACGCCTCATCTAGTTAGCCATGCAGGTTGCGAATGGTCATCCCGAGTTCAAGGTCACGGATTATAATAAATATGCAATAAAATTATCTCATTCGGTCTCACTATCTAAACCCGTTTGCATAATTTATGAGATGGGCATTTATTGGACGCCTTGGATTGCGTAACGAATGTTTCACTTATACGGCCTTTTGGTTTTACTATTTTAGCACATAATGCATTTAAAGATAATATCTAGTAAATAGTTTCGATCTGAAGAAATAGCGACGCCTTTCTGTCTATGAATCGTAAAATTCTTATACATAAGAACTATCTTGTGTGTATGTGTGTATGTGTCCCGCCGAGTTTGTTGCCGGTCCCATATTGGGATACCCTCCTCCAATTGAGGGGGGATTTAAATCTTCTCGGGGCAGAGGTGTACGGTTGGAGCCGGTAAAGGTTTATTTGACGTTCATAAGCGCATTGTAATATGCCTACTTGAATAAACAATTTTTTATCTTTATCTTATCTTTATCTTTATCTTAATACCACCAAAATATATACCTAAAGTCCAGAAGCGGTACCATGGTCGCATTTTTATCACCTGTCATGGCATGCGTCACTTTCGCACTTACATATTTGTTAGAACGTGACAGGCATGGTGACAAATGATAAAGAGCTGACCATAGTTATTAGCCCTACAGCCGGCGTATTATGGATGGTTATATCGACGTGATAAAATAGCACCATTAACACCGCGGAAAAAAGTAACTGACACCATTTTATCACGCTGTCACGTAGACAAGAACGACCATCATATGAGTGACATTCCATTTCCAACTGCAGCTGCAATACTGTTCATTTTACTATGGAAACGCGTCGCTGTCATTGTCAATTTCCATAGTAAAATGAACAGTATTGCAGCTGCAGTTGGAAATGGAATGTCACTTTATCTGTACTGTACCTACTGCATGTTGTTGGAGGGATGTACCTAATTTTTGAACGTATTGTCAGAGAAAACAAAAAGGAGGGCTATTAAAGTTTCTCTAATTAATCTCATATTGATATCATTAACAGTTTTATTCTATGTATTTATTTAGAAATAAATTTAAATTAGGCAACAAGACCCATATTACAAATACCTTACAGACTAACAAACATATAATAATATGTATTTCATAAACTAAACACTATTTATCCAAATTTTTATATGTATTTGACAAGCATTATTGCACTTATCTTATATTGTACTTATAATTGTAGATAGATCTGTGTTTACTCCATAACGCTCACAACCTTAGTTTTATCCTATTCTAGATATCACTTTAGTTTGATATTTATATCAATGAATGAACACAATCCCACACAATACCTAGTAACGTTAAATGTCAGTATATATTAAAGCCTAATTTGAATACAAATTAAATAAAAAAGAGTGCCTAAAATTGCCACTTCAACAAATAAAATCATCAAAATGTCGATGGCTACGATAAAAACTTCGGGTTCCGTACATGAAAGTTATTTTTCATTTCTAATGCTCTGAAAGAGGGTCATTGCTGTTCTAAAAGGTGTGCAGAAAATGATACGTTTCTGCACTAGAGCATTTTAGGTTTCAAGTACGATTTTTTTTACGTAGGCAATTGAAATTTGGGTATAAATGGATTTGTTATACGATTTCCATTCTGATATTTGACTCCCCATTCCATAGATAACGATAGGTACTTTTGCCTAAATTGTTAATTGAAAGTACCCTCAAAAATACTACAAAAAATTATACTTAGACATGTTTTTAAAAAAACACATGCATTTTACTATCCTCGTATTCGAAATGAAAAGTAGAGTGTTTAACTCGGGTGAATGGCATCATTTCAGCAAGGGCTGAAATGATGCCTTGATGATGATGAGAATATAGTATATTCTTATGAAGATACCAAACATTGAATAAAAACAAAAGGTTGATATTAGCGTAGGCCATAGAGTAACAGCGAATAAAGATATACAATAACTATTCAATGATGAAAATTTTTTTGCTCTTGCAGGCAGTTGTTTATTTTTTTGCCAGGTAAACCGTCTAACAAAGTACTCCTGTATATATTTGTGAACGTACGTCGCTGGTAGGTGATAGCTGGACTTTTCTTTATCTTTATTCTGCAAATATCCCATACAAAGAAAGCAAATGTAGTAAAAAAACTACACAACTGCGAGTTTAACTCAGTTAGCTAAAACAGCTATTTATTATTCTTCGTTATTATAATTTGATGATAGGCCATAATATTTCAAATTCGAAAAAAATAATCTATTTTCTGAGTCAAGGAACTCCATTAGAATACTGATAGATATTTAAAAATAAAAAAGTTTATGACTGCGTATAATTTACTGCGGCTGGTTGAGATATTAGGTACAAACTGAATAGACCAAAGATTATGAATTCAACCAAGGTTAGTTGAGTAAGTATTTTGCAAATGTTATTTTAAAAGTTACCCCCTGATTATTAGAAAGAGTAATGAATAAAACATCTAAAATCCTTACTAATATTATAAATACTGTCTGGTCTACTGTCTTGTCTAGCAGATTCTTGGCATTAGTTGCGAAGCGGATCCCATGGTCCGATGAGCCGTGATAAAAAGATGGAACAACGCAAAGAAGATGACGATGACTCGTATATTTTTTTAACTTCAAATGACTTAACTGTTATTTAATCGTCATCCTCCAGTAAATTTAATGTTAATCAATCGAATAAATAATAAATAAAAAAAACCGACTTCGAAAAGGACTGACTAAAATTCCTGGACCTTGACAAAAATGTTTATTAGAATCTTACTTGTTAAAAGCAACTAAGTAGCTTAAGAAACGAAAAGCACTTTCACTACACCAAATGACACTTTTATGAATGCAAATGATTAATTTGCTGATGAAAATACGACAATCGCTATATGTGTGTGTCTGTAATATTTAAGGACTTTCCTCGTGACTTCCATCATCAGAACTGGATTTGACAAAAATGTGATCAACTTAGAACTAAATACTTTTGAACAAGAAAATAAATTCCAAATCGGTTTACTCATGACGGCGTTCTAAGGTAACAAAAATACTAAGAAAACCGGATGAATTGATAACCTCCTCCTTTTTAAAGTCTGAAAAAAGAAGCCTACTTAAGCGTCAGGTGCAAACAATGCCTTAAACTATGCTGGGGCCCTTTTAGAAAGTAAAGAAAGCTAATTAAACTAACATTTTTCTACTATGATCTTTTATTTATTATAGGTAATCGAATATGCTGTTACTGACTGTCCTTTGGGGCCCCCTGAGGATGGGGGCCCTGGGCAAGTGGGCACGGGCCCCGTGTGCCCTTATGGGTACGGGGCGCAAAGCTAGTTAAATAAAAATAATACAACAGCAGAAAAGTGTCCAGTCTGTGCTAATCAAATCTATTTCGGCTCGGCAATATGAAACCAGATTTTTAATAGGTATAATGTAGTAAAGAAGACACTTTTAGTATAAAAGGAGAAGGCCAACTTTTGAGGGTCAGACTGTGTTCGGACGACCTACCTAGCAAAATGGTGAGTACAATGTTAATATTCGGAGTGATTTCATAATTCTAAACTATTCAGAAATTTGTTTGGAAACAGTTAAAAATTCTTCTATTTTATCTATAAAGTATTGCAATAATGATAGGCAACGAACGAATTTTACAAAAGTTGGCAACGAAATTTAAATAAAGTTTCTTTATTAATTTTATGTCAAATTAGTGTACCTAATCGTAAGAAATATTTAGAAAAAAACTAAAAATTGCCGCTTAATAATTGATATATAATATTATAGATATATATTGTTGATGTTAAGGTAATAAGGGTGACGACATTTTGACTAAAATACCAAAATATTACTCAGTTCTGCAATGGAATTCCGCTTGGTGCCAATTGAACGAAATACTTAAAGTACAGATAAATACCTATCTAATGTCCTAACTCTCAACTCGGTTGGTTTTGGGGCAATTTTGACGCATAGGTAGTCCTTTATAATTGGGAATAAGTAGGTTATATAAAAGTTAGGTGTTGGTTATATATTATAACCGATATATATATTTAATTCATACGCGATATAATGTCAGGGGGGTAAGAGAAACACCGGGTCAAAAGAAACACTTATTAAAGGGAATCCTCAAACTGTTTCTCTAGTCTCGAGCACAATAAACAATGTTCCTCTTACCCCACCTGATCTTAAAACGTTCTCTCTTCTTTCCAGAAATTCCTAGTCGCCTTCGCCCTGGCCGTGGCCTGCGTCCACGCTGATGTGTCCCACGTGGTCCGCTCCGGCGAGCAGGCCGCCGAGGTCATCAGCTCTGTCTCTGACGTCCGTCCCGACGGCTTCAACTACGCTTACGAGACCAACAACGGCATCCAGGCTCAGGCTGAAGGTGTTGTGCAGGATGTGAACTCGGTGAGTCCACGCTGACGTGTCCCACGTGGTCCGCTCCGGCGAGCAGGCCGCCGAGGTCGTCAGCTCTGTCTCTGACGTCCGTCCCGACGGCTTCAACTACGCCTACGAGACCAACAACGGCATCCAGGCTCAGGCTGAGGGTGTTGTACAGGATGTGAACTCGGTGAGTCCACGCTGACGTGTCCCACGTGGTCCGCTCCGGCGAGCAGGCCGCCGAGGTCGTCAGCTCTGTCTCTGACGTCCGTCCCGACGGCTTCAACTACGCCTACGAGACCAACAACGGCATCCAGGCTCAGGCTGAGGGTGTTGTACAGGATGTGAACTCGGTGAGTCCACGCTGACGTGCCCCACGTGGTCCGCTCCGGCGAGCAGGCCGCCAAGGTCATCAGCTCTGTCTCTGACGTCCGTCCCGACGGCTTCAACTACGCCTACGAGACCAACAACGGCATACAAGCTCATGCAGGGTGAGGGTGTTATACAGGATGTGAATTCTGTAAGTTACTTATAGCTTTAGCATACAACAACAGCTGAACAGATTTAGATACTGTGATAGGACACAGCTAGTTTATAACCTGGTATAAGACACATGACACTTTAGGTACAATCCAAATTACAACTCCTAAAAAGGACGTGCCATGGGTTTCTAAATCAGTACGACAGTAGGAGATGTCTAGACTATGTTAGTAAATTCAACATCCGTCTCGTCACACCTATTACGCAGAGGTTACCATGTGAAAAAATGGAAAATCCTGACAAAAGTGCCCCACCGGGTTCTCATTAATTAGATCTTAGTATCCCTTTTTTTAAATCGGCTGTAGCTACAAGCCATCATAGCTGTAGCTACAATTCCAAACTTTTAGGTAGCTCTTAGTGTTTAGTTGAGGTTTCTAAAAACCCTGACACTCGCGAACTCATCGAACCCTAGCAAAGGACAAAAAATCTGACAATACCCTGGGGAAACCCTGAAGGGCAACCCTGTCTGCATATGACTGGGGCCAAATTCGACACGTACAACTGTCAGATTTCGAATCCACGTCAAATCAACAGTTGATTTTATTGCATACTGAGTGTTGATTCCATCAACGGTAGATAATATCATTTGGTGCAACCAAAACTCAACTCTAAACTAAGGGTGGTTCGGTTTGGTTTGCTTGTCACACTAACTGTGGATTGTTAATGTCAAATTTTTACATTGTACGTATTCGAGAACTTATGATTTTTCCCACATCAACGGGAGATCAACACGATACGTCAAACGTCGCTTGTCGAATAGGGGTCCTGAATATTAAATTATCTGTATCTTTGTTTCCAGGAATACCCTAAACAAGTAGTCCGAGGATCGTACAGCTACCGCGGAGATGATGGCCAGACCTACCAGGTCAACTACGTCGCTGACGAGAACGGCTTCCAGCCCGAGGTAAGTGGCGGATTTGCCCGAAGGCCCAGGAGGCCCGGGCTTATGGCTCCTCTACACGATGGGCCAACGCCGGCCACTCCAAGGGACGTATTTATGCGTTAGAGGGAGCAAGTGATATTGCTATCTCATTCTACCGCATGGCTGCGTTCCTTGGAGTGGCCGGCGTTGGCCCATCGTGTAGAGGAGCCATTAGAGCGGCAAAAGATATTAGGGGTGGCAGCAAGGCGGCTGTCTATAGATGGGTGCTGAGAAAGGGACGGTTAGTAGTTCTAGTTACTACAAGGCCTGGGGCCAGTGGGGCCTAGGGCTGCCAACACTGCAAATCCGCCGCATTCAAAGAAGAAGATAGATAAGGTAAACGTACTGGTGCTCGAGGCGGTCCCGTACATGGCATCTTGAAACTTAAGAGATTGTCAATCACAGCAAGGTGTCATCTATTGAGCATTAGCATGTCGAGCACACTAGTGTACGTATAAGTACGTTTACCTTAAAGAACGTGTTTTTGAGCCGCCCTGTAGTGACTGACATTATTTAGGGAAAATTTGCCCATAATACTGAGTACTTACCTACAGTCGTGTAACCTATAGTAAATTGCATCCCGTATAATATAGCCTGACATGGCCGCGTAGCCAAGATGCCAATCGCTTACGCTCCGTAGCGATCTAAACGCAACTCACTGTCGCGCTAATAAGGAAGTGTGATAGAGAGACATACTGCTTTTCGTTGTCGAAGCGATAGAGCGATTGTAACCTTGGCTAGGCCGGCGGCAGTAATATACGATCTTGTCAAGAGGACGCTATTATTCTCATGTATGTTCGGTATAGAATGAAAAAATTTATTCCAGTTCAATTCACCAACATGGAGCGTGATCATATATTCCTAGTCAGGCTTTACAATAACAAGATGACAATTATTCCCATCAAGCTGATCTAATGGAACCAGAAGATAGATTAGTACGAGTAGACCCCTCGAGATTGGACTCATAAGATTCGATTTGACTAGTTAAACTTGGGGGTCAAGTACAGCAGGCAATTAATAAGTCTAAGCTGAAATAGATTAAGGTAATACGAAAGGAAAAGTAACCATGGTCTTCAGTGCCAGCGTCTTCTACTTCTACAACGAGGCCCTAGGCCGTGGTAATTTTTACTCTCGTAGAAATTTTGACATAATAGTACATTATTGCAGAGGCCGGGAAAGGGCAATTCGTGGATGAGTTTCGATTTTGTCGGACGACGCGAAGCGGAGTCCGACAAAGAAGACGAATCCACGAATTGCTATTCCTGCCGAGGCATATATAGTGCTTTTCTCCAAACATGCGAGGAAATAAGCTAAAATAATTATTATTTAAGCATCAAGCCTCACTCAAATCAAACCTTCACATCCAAAATGTCAAAAACAATTTCCCTCTTTAATTAATTTTTAAAAGTTAAAGGCACAAACTTATTCTGCCATTCAGTACCATTCAATATTCGTTCATTCAATATAATTGCGCAATATAGTTTGTCAAACCAACTTTTCAGTCAGTAAGAACCAGGAAAACTATACCCATCCTTTTCTTTTGGGTGCTAGTACGAGTGTAAGACAAAGATAGTATGATTCTCTTTGTCTATGTTTGAAATGAGAAAGTCCTTTGACAAACTATGTAAGCTTTATGAACACGGATGAGATATAAAAAAAAAAATAATAATCTTTGATTTTATTAAGCAGTATTCGCACGATCATACACGTGAAATGATAGCTGATCGGGTCGTGTAGAAGCGGCTCGCGGCAATAATAATTGGCTGTTTGCGTTTTTTATTATTAAAAAGTAAAAAACACTACAGTAATAAGTTATTACTGTAGTGTTTTTTTACTTCCCGTCCGCTAGAACAGGATAGCGATAGTTTGATGTTTTTTAGTTAGAGTTTGACATTAACGAAGAACTTCCCGTACTATTTTTGCTACAGTAAGGTGAACATTTCCGAGCATATTGGAGAAAACTTATTTTATTTCTTATGTTTACAGGGCGCCCACCTCCCCGTACCCCCGGCAATTCCTGAGGCCATCGCGCGCTCCATCGAGTACATCCGCACCCACGCTCCCCAGGAATCCGTCCGCGCCGCCGCCCCCGTCGTCTCTGCCCCCGTAGTCTCCGCTGCCCGTGCCGTTGTGGCCCCAGCCCGCGTCGTTGCCACCGCCAGCGCTAGCGCCTTCAGACAACCCAACAAGCAATTCGGCCGCTTCTAAATA
Source organism: Cydia fagiglandana (assembly GCF_963556715.1). Lineage (NCBI taxonomy): Eukaryota > Metazoa > Arthropoda > Insecta > Lepidoptera > Tortricidae > Cydia > Cydia fagiglandana. Next base: position 16,536,210 of record NC_085944.1, read on the forward strand.
AACGATTGATAATTAAACCACTGCCAATAGTTATTATTAATAAATGTAATTGATTGAAGTTTGATCTTATTTAACCCTGTTATCCACTGATGTTGGATTTGATATTTCCTGCAGAAATGCAGATGGCTGTAATGATGAATAAAGGTGACAGTCCATTTCCAACAACAGCAGCACTACCAATCATTTTACTATGGAAATTGACCATAACAATGACGCGTTCGTACTATAATAGTAGTGTAGCTGCGTTCAGAAATGGAATGTTACCCTAATGTCGCTGTACCGGTCGATGAGAGGTGTGGGAGAATTAAAAATGCAGCGTTCATGCAGATAGGTAGTGCAAGACTATTTATTGAAGTAAACAAGTATGCTTGATGATTTTTAGGACCCGTAACGCCATCTATTCGAAGTAATGAGTTTTAATACATAAGATTGATAAGTTCAATGGTTCACATGCAAAATTAGGACTTTAAAATTATTGTGATTACATAGTAGATGGCGTAAACATCAAACCGTATATTAATTAACTTGAACAGTCGCAATGCAGGTAACATTCCTGCATTGCTGTAGGAAACGTAAAAAAGTTCTTTTCTCAAAAATGGACGGCAAAGTCGACTTTGCCGTCTAAAAAATAGGTCGCGAAGCGCGGAGTTTATGGTCAGTCAAAAATTAAAAAGTTAAAAACATTGCAGTCTCGATTTTGGGACTGCAATGTTGCATACAAATTCCATTATTTGTCGAGTTCCAAACTTTTTAAAAGTTCAAATGGCCATATCAAATGAAGGCACAGGCCCATTAAACAGCCAAACAGATGATTAGTACCGCGACTATTTAGTTGTCTCAAATAGGTTGGCGTATTTTCGGCAGAAAAATACACTTCTATTTTTTTATTAAAAAAATAAAAAGGCGGCAAGGGCTTTTCTCTGTGAAAATATATACGTAAGAACGTTGCTTTTGTAAAATGTTTCTATGATATTTATGTTTCTTGCACCATTTTTGAGAAAAGCACTATATATGACTCGGCTGGAAGGCTACTTGCTGGCTTCGGATTCAATTAAACGGACTCCCAAGGTCGTCCGTTTAAAACGAATCCTCAGCCTGCAAGTAGCTACTTCCGAGCCTCGACAATAATGTACTATTATTATATGGGTTAGGACTTTGTTATTTTGTTTATTACCTTAATAAAATGAGTTTGACGTCGTTGCTGTCGCCAATCGCGAACGTTCGAATAATCCATCGCGCAATAGGGTTTGATTTTTTTTTTATTTATTGAGAAAACCAAACAGTCATATAAACATATCAAAAATACAATACAAGATGTACTGCAACAAAAGATACAATAAAAAAGACCTGGAGGTTCATAAATTATAAATTATGTTAACTGTAAATAACTAATACACACTTTTACGAAACAAGTATAGGTAAAAAAAGGGATACATTAAAAATCTCAAAGATGAACATTCCTACGGGGGATCTCTTCAAGCTAACTTCGAAAAACAACCTAAAATAATCTTGGGTGAACCAACTTGTCGCGCGCGAGATACTTACGGCCCGATTCGAACTTTAGGATACGTCAAATATTACGGCTAAATACGATATGGATTAGATAATTTAGATATATCAGCGTCAAATGTGACGTTTCTTCAAACAAAAACGTCACTATTGACACTGACATAATATCTAATCCATATCGTATCTAGACGTAATATTTGACGTATCTTAAAGTTCGAATCGGACAGTTAAACTACCTTTGTCCAACTAGTGCGATTTACGGCAAAACTGACGATTAAAGCCAATCGAATTTTTGATGCAAAATTTCGACTTAGGGCGGGGTGGCCCACACTGGAAAAGTTTTGCGTTTTCTGAATTCTATAAAAATAACGAAAAAAGCTCGACTTTTGAATTAGCCCTTAGCCCTAATTCCTCGATAAAGAAAAAGTATAGGTATTATGTACTATTTACATTAAGTAATTAATAGTTCTATTCCATCTAAACTGACTGCAGTGACTTAGCAGAGTGTGGCAGGGCCACAAGAAACGCAATTCTATATGAAAATGTGTAGTGGCGCTGCACACTTTAATATTTATAACAAGATCTTTGACACCAGGTGGTACTCAGTGTCTGATGAATTCATGTACCCCGGCCGGCGAGAGCAAAAATGCGTTGACAGCTTAATAGTGCGAGGACACACACTTTGGTCGATGTCGATAAAAACAACACGATGTACTGGAACACCGTTATGATATGCAGAAGTATTAATTATTGTTGTAAACAAAATTAAAACCAAGTGCTTGTATTTATTCAGTATTTTATGTAATTTTCGTAATATACAATTAGCATTTTTTCTAAATTTTCTGATTTTAAACTCCTTCGCCTTGCCGATAAAATCCATTTCACCCAACTAAAGGACCGTTCTAAATCTACTGTAGTAATCGGAACAAAACGAAATAATTCATAGTGATTATGAATTTGTTCTGTATTAGGTAGTTCCACTTCTCTGCCAGATATCAATTTATTTAAATTGTTTAAAGTTAAAATGCCAACGTTCTTCTTCAACACATTCTGATACTTATTGTGAATAACTTTATAATAATAATAATTTTATGTTGATAGAAAATTGTTTTAGGGTTATTCTTAGAAACGCGTGGAGGTATCAAGTTGAAATAAATAACAAATACTAATGCTCAGTTTTAAAAAAAATTGTGCTTAATTAAAAGTCGACTATTCTATCGACATCCATATGTCGATAGAATAGTCGATATTTAATTAAGCACTAGGAGCAGACGCATTTTTGCTCTCGCCGGCCGGGGTATGCGATGATGGAGCCGGAAGGTGGTAGGTACCAATCGAGATCTATTTGATCGGGCCCTGTAGACAACATGCAAGTCACTGACGCTACGTAGCGAACAAAGCGCAAATGAATTACTGCCGTATTCGAACTTCAAGATATTCACAAGAGACGACACGTACTAGATCCATTCTAGATACGTTATAGTTTGGATATCAACTAGTTCTCTTTTGCAGCGCAATTCGGGCAACCAATGTCACTTTTACGTTAGATAGCGTAAGATATCTATTAGATGTTACTTGGATCTAAGTCATATCCTGAAGAAATCGTTCAAGAGTATCTCCAGAATCGCACAAATGCCAAATTTGACAGGTTAGATCTTAAACATATCGTTATCGTATCTTAGTGATGTCTAAAATATATCTAATAGATGTCTATTTCAAAATCCGAATCGGGCCCTAAGACATTCACTAGATATGAAATAGTAAAGATATGTGATGTTCCACGGCAAAAGGTACCTTAAGGCGGCTGGCGATTACGTCGCATAGCAGCGCAATAATATTGGAGCGGCGTTAATAATAGCGAAAGGGCTAACCGCCATAAGGTACCGTTACTCGTGGGATGTCACATATCTTTACTATATCGTATCTAGTTAATCTCTAATTCATTTCCCGAATTGTGACGTGCCACTTTCTCACTAATATGGAAGAGTGATAGAGACAAAGCGATTCGATGGCGAAGCGCAAGCCATTGTCACCTTGGCTAGGCCGCCGGGTCATTCTTGGTGCAGACTTGCTTAACAATCTTGATTCAACGCGGTAATATGGCGAGCGTTTTGGGCACCTTTGCGCCTGGGATGAGGCGATGGGGTTTTGTTACTTTTGTTATTGATTTGTTTGTGTCGTTTTTATTAAGAAAGAGATTATGTATTAAACAATTAAATTAAATTTATTGTTTTCTTTTATGTTTTTATCTTGGTTTAATTAGGTTATTTAATATTCACTTGTTCGTTCTAATATAATGCTTGTCTATTTTAATAAAAATATTTTAATCCAACATTTTTATAAATATTTATTGTTTCAAATCACACATAATAACAATAAATTAAATTATTATTTTGAATCAAGAGAAATCAAAATATATCGCCTTTCCATATGAAATTAAAACATAATTATAATAGAAGAATGCGACATAATTTTAATTCCACTTGATTTAAAATAACCCAAAATTAATGATATAAATCCAATATTTTTTTACATCATAAAATTAATAAACCTTGTAGAATAAAATGTGTTAAAATATTTCAAACGGTCACTCACAAAGGAACGAAACATGTCAAGCGATAGGTTATGTGGTCCGGTTTTAAATATTTTTAATGTGTTAATCTCATGGGAGATAATTATTGTTAATTTAAAATAAAATTAATTGACTAAACTGCAGTAGTTTGTTTTTTCATCCTAAGTCCGCCAATTATATTATTATTTATTGACGTGCAAAAAAGTTCACATAAAAAAACTGTGAAATGTTATCCTTGGGCCAAAGTTATACGTGTCTAAGATTTTGACTCTCATTAAGAGGAATCAGTAGTCATTTTTCCATACGTTCTCAACATTTTCCTCTATGGATTTTGGCCATAGACTAGATGAACACTTTTTCAATATGAGTTCAATATTACCATTACCTACCTGTGTACAGATAATTTTTTTATCACTCCATTTCCAAAACGTTGTATTGGTTTATTTATTATGCAGGTTATTTGAAATGATGATGACAATGAGGATGATATTTAAAAATAGAGGATTTAATATAGACAGTTGTAGTAAACAACATTTAAGTCACGTTGCAACAAATTGCATATGATCTTAGATAATTGCTGAGCGGCTACCGCGAAAACCGAAATTCGCGAATTGAGGGGATCTTTCTTTTTTACTCCAATGAAGGCGTAATTAGAGTGACAGAGAAAAATCCCCGCAATTTGCGAACTTCGATTTTCACGGTTTCCCTGGCTCAGTAGGTGCATAACATTCAATCGATCGATCAAATGCCGCAGTGTAACGCAAATCACATGCAATTATTGATGACGAGTGTAATGGCCTTTAGGATAATTTTGCCACGTGAATTTAAAAATAAAAAACCTGGTAGATAGTTTCGCATAGCTGAATAATTTAATGTTGAAACTATACGATCAAAGATTATGAATAAAAACTACACATTTTGAGTATTACAATTCACTTTTTCAAAGCGCTCGAACACAACTTAAATCCAAACAAACTTTACATTACCTTACACTTTTAGATTACACCACGGAATAAATAATAGTACTAGGTACAGAAGACTCAGTCCCTAACAAAACGCGTCTGTTACGGTCAGGACAGATATGGCCGCTAGGTGGCGACAGCGCCACGCGCGGCTTATGGCAAACCCCAAAATTGGTCGAACGGATGTACTTTTAGCTACCTGTAGCAAAGCGACGAAATCGCGGAGTGAGACACGCCTGATTACACTTACATGCACACATTCCTCTCACCTCACAACGAGCTTACACACAATAATAATATGTATATTGATAACTCGTGATGACCTTGACACCCGCGATACAGACAGGTCATGCCAAGGTGCGAGGTTATCTGTCTGCAATGTTCCTTTGTTAAATTAGGTAACCTTTTATGTGAAAATAGATATTTTAATTTAATTTGCTTTTAATTATTAAGTAAGTATATTAAAATGCAACAAATCTCGATCGATATTAATTTATTATGATACCGGACGTAACAAAGTCATTGATTCTTGATCATGATAGAATACGAGTGAAATATATTTTCTAGGGAAATATATTTTTTTGAGGAAGGCCTATGTCCAGCAGTGGACGTCCTCTGGCTTATATTATGATGATGATGATATTTTCTAGCTTGAAATGATAGAAATATGTAAGCATTAAAGTAATAGCTCCCATAGGGCTTTCTGAACCACGACTCATTATCTTCCTAGCGTAAGTAGTAGCAGTTGACATCAAAGATATGTTTAAATTTTTCGCCTTATTACAAAGGCATAAGGTGCAAAAGTGTAAACATATTTTTGACGTCGACTGTACAGTCAAAGAATTTAATTTCCGACCCATTTCGTACTTTGTCACAGTGACAATCAGTGAACGCATATATTTAGTATGGAAACCGCCTTTAGGAACATTACCGTTCAAATTCTCGGGCCAAATTAGCACACATACACAATTACGCCTACATTCAAATAGGACGACGCGTTTACAGAGCCTGTAATCAAAGCTGGTAAACAAAATAAGAGTCATCTTTATTACTCTAATGGTACATAGCTAAGTGTAGATGAAATGCATATAATGTCAATAACTACCAATCAGCGACATTAATCCGCTAATAACCTTCTTGCTGTACGTACTGGCCGCTTAGAGTTCGCGGTTCATATTTGATTAGAATATGACTTGGACAGGGATAGGTTTATGCCATACAGTGAAGAACCAGTCAAATAATTCACGTATAATAATTTAATGCAGATTAAAAGATAACTAGTTAAAATGTTGTTATGACATGACAGACTAACTCAACATAAGTAAATATATATCATTGTTGTATAAATGTATTCCGCTATAATAAGTATTTTGTATATTTTATTATCTATCTGTATGGCAGTGCGAAGTCACGTTCAGGTATAGTCTGTCCGTTTTTCTAAGATCAAGTACGCCACAGTAAATGTATGGCGAACTTGATCTTAGAAATCGGACTGGCTATACAGTCTGCAAAATTTACATGGGTACAAGAATCGGGTCAAAAATATTTGAACAGGCGGAGTCACAATAAATCCCCACTTTCAGTTCAGAATATTTTATATGTATATACCTAGCCGGTCAAGCAAGTTTGTCAGTAGAAAAAGGTGCAAAATGAAAATTTTGTATGGGACCACAGCCGTTCGCGCGGTGTACTTTCGTTTGGGCCAAATACTTTTCGCCAAATTTCACTTCCCAACAAACTTATCGCAATAGTTTCATTTCCCAAAGGAACCTTTAGCAAAGTGACACTTCGCATATAATTTATTAGGTCAAATAATCATTTGGCATGATTTTACTTTGTCAAATTGTATTAGGACAAAAACTTATTTAGCAAACGTTTTTTATTGTCTAATATTATATTCCAAAAAGATGTTTGGTCAAAATTGTCACTTCGCAAATTTGACAAACAGGCATCTCTATTTAAAGTACTTCTTGTAATGCTAATATAGGTACGTTAAATTCTACGTAATTTGGGTGGGTTCGGTTAGGTTTGAACTGCGATCCTCACAAAACGGAACCGCTATCAGAAAAGTGGGTTAGGTTAAGTTAGAATAGAACTGTGACCCTCACAGAATCGAAATGCTATTAGAAAAGTGGGTTAGGTTAGGTTAGAACTGCGGTCCTTACAGAAACGAAATACTATGTACTAGAAAAAGGTCATCAAAGTGGATTAATTAATTTAATAGAATAACGAGAAGTAAAGAATTTGCATGACATATTAAACTAAATTGTGGTTTACATATTGGTGGTTATTTAATATTTTTGGATTACAATGATTACTTTGGTGTTATTTGCTTTAATAGAATAGCAAGATGTAACAAATTTGGTTATCATTTTACATTAAAATGGAGTTTTAATTTTAGTGATCATTTACTACATATTTTTGGCAGTAAGAATGTTTTTTTTTTGACGTTACATTTTACTATGTATATGTAATGATCAATTAAATACCAGACAAATAAAATTCTGCAGCCTCCTCTCTATTGGTATGTAAATTATATGCCATGCAATATTTTGGGACATGTAAGTTATGCTTAATGATACATTTGACTAAATAATATTTGGGAAAATGAAACTTGTCTAAGTAATTATTTGCTAAACAATAACTTGCCAAAAAAGACTATTGCTAACTGAAAATTTGCGATAAGTTGTTTTGCCAAACATTTTTTTGGGAAATGATAATTTGGGAAACATAGTTTGGGATGTGATACTTTGGGAAACGTTTTTGGCCCATTCATTAGTAAACCCAAATGTATCATTAAGCATAACTTACATGTCCCAAAATATTGCATGGCATACAATTTACATAGGTACTAATAGAGAGGAGGCTGCGGAATTTGCTAAAGGTTTCTTTGGGAAATGAAACTATTGCGATAAGTTTGTTGGGAAGTGAAATTTGGCGAAACGTATTTGGCCCAAACGAAAGTACACCATTCTAGATATCTTGCCAGGCATCCACTCAATTTCATGTCTCTCTAATTGGACGCTTTTTTCCATAGTTCTCTGCGAATAGCATCTTGTGGGAATCTGAATGGAAAGTAATGTAAAATGGCAATACCAAATTTGATTATTAATTTGAAATAACTAGGTAGTTTTTTTATAGCTCCATCTCATGAAATAAAAAAGGAAAATACAAATCTGTAAGAAGGAATTTATTTATAATTATATATAAAATACCTAAACCAAACACAAGTTAATAAAATAGTCTACTTCATTTGGCATAACACCATCCCTATTATCCTCGAAATTTAAAAAGTCGTATGTTGTTATGAAAGTCGTATGCAGTTGTTACGTTTTAGCTTAGCACGGTAGTATTGAAAACAAATCGTCATGTTTTTTCCAAATTTTACTGAAGTTATCTGTTTACTACAAGTGAAAAGTGATTCCACTGTCCTTGGTATGAACTAAAATAACTTCTGCAGCACTTCACGACACATGAATATATTTTTAATTACAAAAAACGGTGTTTTTATAAATCAATTTAGCCATTTGTCACTGACTGTCATCTCGGTCGCGTACTGAGATTGCCAATCGAGCAGTTTGTAAGTACCGCCTATCGCGGGGTAGTTTGCGTTGGGTCATAATTGAGCGGACAGAATACTTCCATGTATATCATTTCGCTGGTGACAATCAATATGAAAGCCGCTAGAGACTTCATACGGTTGTCACTGTGACAAAGTACAAAATGGGTAGTAAATTAAATTCTTTGACCGTACCAGCTTTTTGCCACAGCTAGCAGTTTCCAAGTAAAACGACTGTCACACACGGACAGACAGGCGCGAGTAACGATACAATAAGGACCCACCCTATCATTAACATTTTAGGCTACGGAACCCTAAAAACGCACACGAAGGGTTCCGTACCATAATGCAAAAAAAGGCAAAAAAAACGGTCACCCATCCAACTCATCCAAGTACTGACCCCGCCCGACGTTGTTTAACTTCGGTCAAAAATCACGTTTGTTGTATGGGAGCCCCACTTAAATCTTTATTTTATTCTGTTTTAAGTATTTGTTGTTATAGCGGCAACAGAAATACATCATCTGTGAAAATTTCAACTGTCTAGGTATCACGATTCGTGAGATACAGCCTGGTGACAGACGGACGGACGGACAGCGGACTCTTAGTAATAGGGTTCCGTTTTTACTTTGGGTACGGAACCCTAAAAACGGACGTCTTCGACAGCGGTGTCGCTTCTTTGCAAATTAATTCGTCTGTTCAATTATCCTTGACTCTAGTAATAAAATCTAAATCTTCAATTTAATCTTCATAAGACGACACATTTAGTATAAAAGGTGACGGTAAATTTTTAGATCGTCAGACAGCTCTTGGACGCCGCAGCAGTACCTAACAAAATGGTAATATTAGTTGTAGTGATATTTTACATAATTAATAGTTAATAATTGGCTTATGCCGTTTTCTGTCAACCATCATTAGTGAATAATACATAACATTATTACAATGTCGTAACATGTATTTATTAATATTATAACATTTATGTCTACGTTTGACCCAATGGTTGACTGGTAGTGAATGCCTTTTGGCATTAAGTCCGCCAATTGTACATTTCTTCGTTGCTGTGCAATGAAGTTTAAATAAATATTAAATATATCAAAAACGGGTCACTCACGTATTTTAAGTCAAAAAATGCTCGACATGTTTCACTCCGTACCGAGGAGTGTCACCAGGAGCTTGCGTTTACGGAGTTGGGTTGCGGTACGGAGTGAAACATGTCGAGCGTTTTTCGACTTAAAATACGTGAGTGACCCGTTCTTAATATATTTGATATTTCTGAGTCTCACGGAAGTTTTGTTATTAAGTAAATAATATATGTATTTATTTATTTATACCTACATATAGTTATGTCAAACAGATTCAGGTCCGCGCATACTCGAAACTAACTACTACTTTTAAGTCCGCCTGTTGTACTTTTTGTATGTGCAATAAAGTTTAAAAATATATAATAAACTGATCGTGAATTTGTTTCCAGAAATTCCTAGTCGCTTTTGCTTTGGCCGTGGCCTGCGTACACGCTGACGTGGCGCACTTAAAAAGTCCTGAGGCCGATGCTCAGGTGCTGAGGTCCACCGCCGACGTCCAACCTGACCAATACAGCTTCGCCTTTGAAACCAGCAACGGTATCGCGGCTCAAGAATCTGGTGTTCTCAAGAACGTAGGCAAGGTAAGTTGTTCACATTACCATAAGCGTAGTGTCAAAAGTTAAGTGTGGGCAATGGTATGCGTGCTTGTGTTTATCTGTGTGCCTGATTGCCTGCCAAATTGCAAAAGTATGACCAAAACAGGAACGATGTCAAGTGTCATTGGAAGAATGGAATTCAGAATTAATACATAAATATGTGATTGCGTATTTTGTTTACTTTTTTAACAGAATATTCTAAGATATAACCACTTGCCGTGTCTCCTAAATACAGTTTTTCGTATTTTCCAGCCCGTTAGCCTTACGAAGCTCGAAAGTGATATTTTTTCATTTGCGTGACGTCTTTCCTCTTGCACACTTCAAATATGTTGAAGCGTAGGCCAACTAACCATCTGATTCCAACCAACCAACCAACCAACCCACCAACCAACCAACCAACCAACCGACCAAGCAACCAACCAACAAACCAACCAACCAACCAATTAACTAACCAACCAACCAACCAATTAACTAACCAACCAACCAATCAACTAACCAACCAACCAACCGACTAACCAACCAACCAACAAACAAACCAACCAACCAACCAATTAACTAACCAACCAACCAACCAATTAACTAACCAACCAACCAACCAATTAACTAACCAACCAACCAATCAACTAACCAACCAACCGACTAACCAACCAACCAACAAACAAACCAACCAACCAATTAACTGACCAACCAACCAATCAACTAACCAACCAACAAACCAACCAACCAATCAACTAACCAACCAACCGACCAACCAACCAACTAATCAATCAACTAACCAACCAACCAAACAACCAGCCATCAACTGATTCTATTTTTTGTCACTACAGGACGAGGCTGCTCTAGAAGTCCAGGGTAGCAACCAATATACCGCCCCTGACGGCCAACCTATCCAGCTCACTTTCATCGCTAACGAAAATGGCTACCAACCTCAGGTAAATATTTTTTATTTTACGAGCGTTTATTTAACTCGCAAAGTAAGGTTGTGGTACTGGTGCTCGACGCGTTCCCAGTACATGTCATCTTGAAACTTAAGGCATTGTCAATAGAGGTCAGGGTGTCATCTATTGGGCATTTGCATGTCGAGCACTAGTACCACCACTTTACCTATGTACTTTCGGGTCAAATCTTGCAAGCTAAATTTAATAACAAGTGAAATACAAAAACATTAAGTTTCTTGTATGAGATCACCCTCTAATTTTTAGTTTTTTTTTTATTGTAACACACTGAACATTTCAACTGGTTTCCTATAAAGATACCGTCCGCTGATAGACTAACATAAAATGACAGTGGAGGCTAAGTACTAAAATTGGCATAAGTAACTGTATATTATATTTCGTCGTCCTTTACCCACAACACAAGCCTTACTGAGCTTACTGTGGGGTGAGGCAAGCTAGATCGATTTGTACAGAATTGTCCAAAATATTTATTCATTTGAATTTTGAATAATTCTACAAAGGAAATAGTAGGTAAACTAAATATAAATAACTTAAACTAACTATAAACTAAATAAATTAAATCTAATAAAATAAATAAAACTTACCCACCTATCTTACGTCCCCCAGATCTGTCCCCTGCGGAAGGGTGCCCATAAGGCTGGCTACATTCCCACGCTGAATTGCTATGCCTATTCTTTGGCCTAAGAATGAGCCAGCCCGAGGGTCACCCGTGGTTTCGAATTGTCTTTTTTTTAGGCCCTTAAAAAGATTGTGAGCGTCAAGACACCACATCAACATATCCAAATATTTATTTAAATAACTTCCTTTTCCAGGGCTCTCATCTGCCTACGCCGCCACCACCGCAACCCATCCCGGATTACATCCAACGCTCCCTGGACTACATAGCGGCCCACCCACCCAAGCCCGAAAACAAGTTCTAGGACGCATTCGGAAGATTCTAGACCAGACTCTTGTGCGACGATCATCGCTGCCTACTAAATAAATTATGTTATTGGTTTCATATTGCATTTTAATTATACCTACAGGTTTATACATAACACTTTCTAACAGCACAAGAAAAAAAAGACCTATGAATGTCTATACAAAATCTGTTTTTAAAACTACTCGGGTAACTTTAGCCCTAGAGGGTAATTGACCCACCCGTTATTAAATATAAATTATTTCAAAGAAACTCATTTAGTTTAAATAACTACAATCGAAATAACTAAAACTAAAAATTAAAAATACCTATCAAAATTTGGTGCCCTCGGGAGGGTGCCCAACACGCAGGCAGCGTTCCCGCGCTGGATGGCGATTGCAATTCTCTGCGCGAGAAAGCTGCCCACGCGGGGGTCACCCGTTGCAAGGCTGACATTTTATTGTATATTTTAAATGTAAAATATGAGGTAAGTACCTAATATAATTAATTATATTATTTATGGATAATAGGTAATGTTCATAATCTTGCCTAGGTATACAATTGTTTTTTTGCGTGCTGTTTGTGGAGAACTGAATAAGGGCGGGATTCCACCAGTGTGAGGCACTGTGCGACACAAGCATATTCAGTACAACATTCTTGTGCCGCACACTGGTGGAATGGTGCCTTAGATCCAGAGAGCGGAGTTAACAACAAACTTTACCATTTTTAAGCATGTAAACTATTTAGTGGCTCTATGAGCTCTAGACCTCGTAATAAAATAACCTTCATTTTAAGCTTAAAATTATGTAAAAATAAAAAACCGGCCAAGTGCGAGTCGGACTCGTGCACGAAGGGTTCCGTACCAATACGCAAATAAATCACGTTTGTTGTATGGGAGGCCCCACTTAAATATTTATTTTATCTTGTTTTTAGTATTTGTTGTTATAGCGGCAACAGAAATAGGTACATCATCTGTGAAAATTTCAACTGCCTAGCTCTAGCTATCACGGTTCTCGAGTTACAGCTTGGTGACAGACAGATGGACAGATGGACTGATGGACTGACGGACAGACGGACAGACGGACAGTCGGACAGTCGGACAGACGGACAGCGGTGTATTATTAATAGTAATAGGGTCCCGTTTTTACCCTTTGGGTACGGAACCCTAAAAGCGATGGAAAATATTTATGCACTACATCTGTCCCTTTACCTTTAATTACATAAGATTAGTGTCCGACCGAAACATGTTTTTTTGCCGAAACCGAAACCGAAACCGAATGTTCGGCTTTGGCTCTAGTTTCGGCCGAAACCGAAACCGAAACTTTTGTAGACTTGTTAAAATCGTTGATAAAATGTCATAAAACCCCTTTTATACACAAATTATGGGGCTGTCAACACCCAATATCCTTGAAATTGATGTTACTTAAGCAGTTTTTTAAGAAAATTACTAGAGTTAGACCAAGATAATTCTATAAACGATTTTGATAACACACGCAGTGCAAGTGTTATTTTAAATGTCAAAACTTCTATGAAATTATGACGTATAAATAAAATTTGCACTAGTTGCACTGCGTATGCTATCAAAATCATTGTAGAATTTTCTTGGTCTAACTCTATTCATTCACCAGTCAAGTTAACATGTAGATACAGGTTCAACCAAAAAACCATCCAAAAACGCGAGCGCGAAATTTTTTGTTGACAATATCGCAAGGCCGGGTACGAATATTCACCTGGACCTAAAAGTCCGAAGTGCCCCAGTGAGGCGAACTTTCATGCGAAGTCAAAGCCGTGCTTCAGGCTTCAGGATAAGTAGTTGAGCACAGACTCCAACCAATGTCCATTGCATTAAAAAGCGAGACCGCAGGCCGAGCTTGGCGCAGCGAGGCCAAAGGCTAAGCTGAAGTAGAGGATATGTGGAACAAAAACCAATAGTAAATTGAGGTAAAATCACTCATTCATTCGAAAACAATTAAACAGTGTGCGCGTTATAAGTATTGACAGCCTCTTAAAACTGTCGACCGTCTAGTGGCGCCCTCATTAGTGGAATGGTGTTTAACAATAAACCAATTAATTTCTGTACCTATATACGAGTATGAATCAGCATAATATGTAGGTATGAATATTGTTGTCCTACTTATTCCCCAACTTTTGGTCTTATTCCGAAGTACCATTTCGTAAGATTCGGCCCGGCCGAAAGGTTCGGCCGTTTTTTGGCCGAAACCGAAACTACAGCCGAAACATGATTTTTTGGCCGAAACTGGCCGAAACCGAAACCGAAACCGAACCTTCGGTCGGACACTACATAAGATATTAGGGAGTAACGAACGCTTACTGCAATGTTCTGCGGCCAGGGGCAAAACTACAGTTAGACCAAGAAAAGTCTGCAGAGATTTTGATAGCCCACGCCATAGACTAGGAATCCTCTAGACGTAGTTTAGAGCAATTATTTCATGCAACCGATGCTGCCAAAAATGCGGGGATGCGCGGGACGAGGTGAGCGAAGTCCCGTGCCGTGATTGGTCCGTTCAAACGACGAACGAGTTCACGGACGTCACACAAAGACACTTTCGACTCGAACATGGAGTAAAATTACCGTATGCGTGGCAGCGGGGGTAGCGCGACTATGCTCAGTCTAGAGGACGTTTTGTCTGTGGCCCACGCAGTGAAAGTGTAGTCAACCTTCTATGAAATTATGTCGTATAATTGTTCCAGAGTTTTGCGTGATAAACCCTATTCAAAAAATTCAACAATATTTTTTGTCATCTCTTCCATGGCTATCGACATTATGTCTGGTTTGGTATATACAGAGTGATTCATGAGACGTAAGCAGGACTTATCCTGCACACTCAGTAACTGATAATTGATAGATCACCGTTGTATTTAGGCAAAACAACCACACTTTTTCCAATTTTTTTACTTTTTGGTGAGGGCAAATTTAATTCTCTACAATCATGGCGACCCTACAAGAGCTTATTAATAAACATAAAGCCTCTTTAACCGTAATGACAGCATTTTGTTTACGAAGAAAATAAACTGTCAAACTTGAGTGAGCTGCGAGTTTTCAAAAGTAACCAGACCGTGATGACAGTGATTTCTTTCAATTTGACACAGAATATCGGTACCTAGTTTAGTATTCTAATTTTAGGGTGACCATGCATGTCGTAAATAAATTAATAACTTTTTTCAACACGACTAGAAAATTAACGATAATCTCACTAGTACTGTTACGAAGCAGTTGCTTATAATTTACGAAATGCGCAGTGTTAGTCCTGCTCACGTCTCCTGAATCATCCTGTATATATTAAGACATTTTATTTGAAATTGTATACTAACCTAATTATTTTATTTGGTAATAGTGTCTGGCTACTGCAATATTACACAAATGTATGGCGGGAAATTCAAAAAATCTTGGGCTGGTCACTCTTTGTGTAGAAGGAATTATAGTTTTGATACTAGAAAATATTTTTGATTTTCTGTGCAAGTGTGCACACGTAAGGTACCTAAGGATACAAGTTAAATATACGTTGACGTGCACTCAAAGCTCACATAATTTCTACCACTATGTAAAGTACAGTCAACGATAAACACATATGTTAACACTTTCTCACCATATATCATTGTAACAAGGCGAAAAATGAAATGTAGTGTAAATAAGACCTAGCTCGATAAAAGTGACATTCCATTTACAACTGCAGCTGCAATACTGTTCATTTTCTTTGGCAATTGACAATGACAGCGACGCGTTTCCATAGTAAAATGAACAGTATTGCAGCTGCAGTTGGAAATGGAATGTCATTCTAATCCATCCAAAAAATCCATCACCAAAAAAAATACATAAGTACTGCCAAATATGCTAAATGCTAAGTATCAAAATATTTATAGAGCACCAACCTCCTAATTTGTTTACATTTGTTTCGGAGTTGTAAACATTGCAGTTTTTTGTTATACAACGCTACTCGTCGACTTCGCCCATTGTCGTAATTATTTACGAGCTTAAATATGTAATAGTTTGCGAACCTCACTCAGTATAGACATTATTAATATTATTTAAAATAAACCCCTTATAAACCGCAAACAATTCGAATGAATGACATACATTGACAACTGACTTATAGCTTTTTTTTTAAATCATAGACAATTGGTGATACAACAACGAGATATCTGTCAACAATTTTTGGCTAGCCAGACTCTATTTATAATATTTCTACTCAGAATCATGAGCTAGGAGAAAATAAAAGAGTAGACTGGATATATGTGACCTGCTTACACAATATTTAAGCCAAATAGGAACCAAATTCACAAAACAGTACGAGTATGCCGTTTTTGTGGCATTCATCAGCAATTCCACTTCACCACGCCTTTTGAGGTAGGTAAACGTGTACCTACACTGGTTAAAGAGTTTCTTCAATTTTCCCAGGATCGCGTAATTAGATTCTGACCTAACACTTGACACTGACCTAATATTTGACACTGACTGTCCAGAAAAAGGGAAAGATTTTGACGAATGGAGAATATCCTCTTGTTGTCAAACAAAAATCTTACCTACCCAGTGAAATTATTTTATAGTGTTGTAGGGACAGCCAGCACAACATAAAACAAGCTTTGTACATTTAATGAAATACAGGACCGTGTGTCGTATCTTTTCCTAATTAATTACGTACATTGCTGTTCTTGGTGCGCTTGCCAAGGCCACTGCTGGATACCATCACAGAGTTCTAACCGAAAGGAGCGGATTCCAGTGCTTCCAGTAACGCCATAAAGGATGACTCACGCTAGACCGAGCCATGCCCGGGCCGAGGTGTCCAATATGTCATTTTCTATGACGGCTAATCGGTGATCATGTGGTGATTTTCCAATCTATTAAGAGAGATCAATTCTAACTAGTACTTGGCAGTCAAAGTTCTATAGGATGATCACGGGACAAATAAAAAGAAAATATTACTTATTAATTTTATTGACTAATGGCAGTGGTCGTTGTTGTCAGAAAGGTTGTTCTAGAACCTGAATGGGCTGGGGCTGGGGAATTTGCGGGCGGGTTTGCCGAATGCGGGGAAGCGAGCAGGAGCGGGGGTGGGGAAGCGGGCAGGAGCCGGGGCGGGGAACCGGGCAGGAGCGGGGGCGGGGAAGCGGGCAGGGGAAGGCTGCTGGAATTTGTCTTCGGGTTGTGGATGCGCTGCCAAGTACGCCAGGGCACGCGCGATCTGCTCGGGGACTGGTGGCGGCGTGGGCAGATGTTCTCCCTGGTAAAAATAATCGTAAGTATTGCTTTTTTCTTGGAAGAATAGAATCGCTGGAGATATGTCGTAATTCTAGGCGTACACATAAAGCAATGGCCAATATAAAAGAGCTTCGTGGAGTTAGACTTACGAGTAGGCTAGCTAGAGGTCTTGCTGGAGACCAAGGCTGCTTGCATGTACAGTCAAGGAATTTAAATTCCGACCCATTTCGTACTTTGTCACAGTGACAACTGTATGAGGTCTCTAGCGGCTTTCATATTGATTGTCACTGTGACAAAGTACGAAATGGGTCGGAATTTAAATTCCTTGACTGTACATTAGAAGAAACTTAACTGGCGAGATTGTCAACCTGATCTGTGCATGAAATCTCTTGACAAAAGTTATATTTAGAGACTCTGGTCCGCTTTGCAACTTCTGCTGCTGATTTTACGATACAGTCACCTAAAACTGATATCGGACAATCTCGTATAACTATTTTGGGGTTCACAGGCCTATAAATTCCGGTCTTTTGATAGGTTTGCGTGGGGATATAGATCCAACACGTAGGAGAACCTTGGAGAACTTTAATGTCATGTAGAATGCCTGCTGGAACCCGTTTACAGGCGCAACAATAGACACCCATGAACCGGTCTCAGCAGCCATTGGGAATATATCTACTATTATTATTAACGTACCTGGGGCTGGTAGCCATTCTCATCAGCCACGTAAGTGATACGGTAGGATTTGCCATCGTCGCCAGGGTAGCTGTAGTCTCCGTTAACAGACAGGGCCGCGTTTTCCTGCGAAGAATACAGAACATTTCAGTTGGTGTAAAGAATAAAAGCAATGAGATTATGTCTAGTCAATTACTCAGAAAACGAATAAGTTTTAATGACACTGAAAAGCAAAAAGGTGGTCGTGAATTTGAAGCCTGGGTCCACTTGACTTTTAAGAAAGTCATTTAATTTTGCCCTCTAGTACCTTTAAATTTGTAACTAGTCTTCTAATAGTTTAAGATTTCCAAGAACGCGCACTCAGTATATTTGGTCAGATGATGCGGTCTCAAAATCATGACCTAGAAAGGCAGATTATCTTAGGTCAAATTGAGGGCAAGCGTGCACAAGGACAAGAGGGTGGTTGGCGGCAACATACAGTGCGTGACCCATGGCTTATGACCGCACACTATTGGAAACGGGGCATACATGGTCGGGATCATCAGCAATGAGGTACCGAGGAAGAAGAAGCTTTCCTATGAAAGAAAACTGTTTTTTTTTAAACCAGAATTTTCTTTTTGATCGCCGAGGAGGTTTGAACTTCCTCACGAGCACCATTGATGTTCTCATACGTTTTCATTTGCTTAACATGAATTAATTCATTAACAAAACGTGCAATACTTACAGAGTTAGGGTTCTTAACGATGCCATTGGCGCTTTCGACGATTCCGTTGCTGGTCTCATAGGCATACGCGAAGCCGTCGGGGTTGACCTCGGAGTCGAACCTCAGGATCTGGGCGGCGCTGTCAGCATTGCGGTCAGCGGCGCAGGCCGCGGCCAGAGCGAAGACAATGAAGAATTTCTGGAAAAAAGTTTAATTTTTGAATTTTTTTGATCTTGCCATCCAAAAGTCATGGTTGCGATATTTTATTATAGAGTTCTCATAGATGCAATTGCATACATGCTGTCTTGTGTTTATTGATTAGAAAGAATCATTAGAGAGTTTTATATTGTCAAAGTGAAGTCTCTGATCGATAAGGGATTGACTTCCGGACACTGTAATGACATAATTTCGCATATGCATTTAATTTCGCTTCTTCAATTTCAGAAATTATGGTGTTATTACTGGATTATAATCAGACCTAGTGACCAAAACTACTGGCGATCTCGTTACTTAGGTCATGAACATTATTGCTTAAAATTAGGCTCCAGAATTTTTGACTTTAGAGTACAGGATTTTGTTTTTCTGTACCTATATTATCCAGTTCTGTCTGCTGCACTTTCCTTTGGTTCATCCAAAGTTTAGACAAATACTTGACCAAACTGTATAATGGACACCTAACAATCTAGTTTTAACAATATGCTAAAAAAAACTAAGGCCATTTTATTTTTAGTTTTAATTTTGTATTATTATGATTACTTATTCTTGTTTTATCCATCAAATAAAAATACCATGTTAAAAAAAACTAAAATATTTCGCTCACCATTTTGCAAGATCGGTCGTCGGAGAACTGTGATCTGCAATAACTCGCCTACTCTTTATATACTAAAACGTCATCTTTCTACACAAAATTAGCAATCTTGTTTCATATTGTTGACCCTAAACAGATAATGAAATGCAGATGGACACTCCTATTGGTCACGCATATAAGTGAGTTAAGGTCATTTCTCGCACGTGCCAAAATGAAAAAGACATTTAGATCAAAATAAAGGATGTTAGATTGGATTTGTGTCATACAGTAGCAATGATATGGAAAAGATGACGCATCTAATCTAAAGTGTTGTTTTTCCAACAGATATAAAATAAAAAACGTGACAAAATCAGACGGAATTGAGCATTTTGCAACTTGCATTTTCGATTTTAGATTTTTTTATTTTATTTCCATTCAGAATAACCAGCTCTTTCGATCCTACAAGTTCACAAGTTTACAAGAAAAAAAAAACGTCCGCAAAATTTCATACAAATTTTATTTCTGTTTTGTTACGGCCATAGCAGGTTGTATTGAAAAGCGTAACCAAATTTTGGGGACACGTTTTTTCTTACTAATAATAGAAAAAGGTCGTGAATCTGAGCAGAAATAATATGAAAATTCCCAATTGTAACACAAAAAATTTGGCACAATTTTAAATAGAAATGCCCAATTATCAGGTGCACTGCAGGAGTACAGGGGGGCTACCGCGAAAACCGAAATTCGCAAATTGCGGGGATATTTCTCTTTTACTCCAATGAAGGCGTAATTAGAGTGACAGGGAAAGATGCCCGCAATTTGCGAACTTCGATTTTCGCGGTTATAGCCCTGGAGTCTACCGTCATTCCGATGACAATGCAATGACATACTAAAATGGAGCTGATCTGATGATGCAGTCAGAAGGTAAGCAAAGGAACTCCTCAATGGAAAAACACAAAGACATCGAGTTTAGGCTCATCATAAAGGTCTCGAAACTAGTGCCAACGCCAATTCTTGGGATTAGTTGTCAAGCGGACCCCAGAGTCCCATGAGCCATGATAAAAATGCTGGGATTGGCTGTATCGACCCACAGGCCTATGCTGGCCGAACAATTAACGCGAGGAAGAAGAAGAAAGGCCTCGAAACTTACTTGATATATAATACAGTGAAACCTGGTTAAGCGGGACCTGGATAAGTGAGAAACCTCTATAGCTGGGACTCATGGTGCGGTCCCGACACTTTAGCACTGAATTACCTCTGTTACTGAGAAAAAAGGAACCTCTATAACTGGGATTCGTTGTTGAAATTTTATAGTCATATTTACCTCTATAATTGAGACAGAGAGTGTATTTTACCTCTATTACTGAGACTATATTTATAAGATTACATTTTCCTAATTGTTTTTTAGAATTTTATAGGGAATTGACTTCTGTATCTGAGATAACGTCAATCTATGACCTCTCTAACTTGGACTTCATTGAACAATTTCCGTATTCTTACTAACTCTTAGTCTATCCACAAATTCCGCATTTGCCTAGTTATGTCAAAACAACTTCAAGTTTGATTTGGTTAATTTATGTAAGTAGTTAAAACTATCGAAACGAAAGCTGAAATTTTGATCAGTAACACGAAAAAATAAATTTTTATTTATTAAATTTCTAATACGCAATGAAGTCCGTATCAAATTTAATTTAATTTTGAAATATCTATCCTTTGGAGAATCATTTAAAATAAATTCAAAGAAATATTTAAACAGACTTAAAAAATATTTAGGGACAAGGATTATTTTACTTTATTTATTTTTAAAGATAATTACTAAATACCTTATTAACCACCTCTATAACTGAAATATACTCTATTCTCACCTCTATTAATGGAACCCTCTGTAAATGAGACAAAAATTGATTTGTACCTGGCTAACTGGGAGCCTGGGTAAGTGGAAAACCTCTTTAAGTGAGACAAATTTGCTCGTCCCTTGAGATCCCACTTATCCAGGTTTCACTGTACATCATACAAATAAGAATAACTGTACCAACTTTTAGGTAGGTATCTACGTCAAACGGTCTCTGAGAAAAACGCATTTAACTGATTTGCAAGACCGAAGTGATCCCATAAGTGTTCCGTGAACAAAGTTTTGTACGAAACACAAAAAAGTAACTATACTTACATTCAGCAATAAAAGTGTGGTATATGTCACAAAATGGGAAAGTTTACAAACGTTTATAATTACGTTTACTCAAGACGATTGTACATATTATAAACAAATATAACTTCAAAGATTTTTTTAGCTAGCCTAGCTTAGTATCCCACTGCTGGGCAGAAGCCTCCTCTCATTTCTTCACCTCAACCCTATCGTTTGTACTTTCCCGCCAATCTGGATAAAATGCGTCCAAGTCGTCCCGCCATCTCCTTTTCGGTCTGCCTAAACCCTGCCTGCAGCGTAGAGGGTGTTCCGTAAGTCCCACTCGGTAACTATTTTGGCCCACCTTTCAAGGTGCATGCGGCAAACATGTCCCGTCAGTTCCAATTATGAAAATCTATTATTATAATTATGAAAGATAATTATGAAAATCTATTATTATAAAAATACTGCAAAGTTTCAACTGTGTTTGAAAGGTTGATTTGGCTATTGTAACCTAATACCATAATAAACTTAAGGAAAAAACACAACCCACGCGATTACGTAACTTGTTAACCTTCCGACATTTGAATTTGCAAAAACCAAAAATGCATTAAGTACCTACAGGCAAAGAATGTGGTGCAAAAAAAGTGTATATACCGCGTAACTTGAATATATTTAAAAGGAATTATCCAACTTAGGCCCACTTGCACCATTCTACTAACCCTGGGATAACCGGTTAAACCTGGAGTAACCATGGTTACCAGTACAATTTGACATTAGGTTATTAGGTTTAACCGCTTAACCCCGGGTTAGTGGGATGGCGGAAGTGGGCCTTAAGGGCCCGTGCATGGGTTCAGGTTATTCTTTCACTCTCACTAAGCTTAAGCGTGTAGCGTAAGTGACTGCCGTATTCGAACTTCAAGATATTCAAGAGACGACACGTACTAGATCCATTCTAGATACGTTATAGTTTAGATATCAACTAGTTCTCTTTTGCAGCGCAATTCGGGCAACCAATGGCACTTTTACGTTAGATAGAGTAGAATATTTATATTGTTTGTTATGTTTTATTAATGAAAATTGGTAATGTAAAATATTTCCATTAAAACAGAGATGAGCGTTTTCTTTATTACATATGAATTAGATCTCTAAGTCATATCCTGTTGAAATCGTTCAAGAGTATTTCCAGAATCGCGCAAATGTCAAATTTGACAGGTTAAATCTTAAACATATCGTTATCGTATCTTGGTGATGTCTAAAAGATGTCTAATAGATGTTTATTTCATAATCCGAATCGGGCCCTGAGATGCCTGTGCGTGTCCGGGTTCGCGGATATCATGTTTTGAATTTTTTTATTTTTTAAGTTTGGATTAGAATTGGAATAATTCTAAATATATTTCACGTTGGACCGGTCTATAAATGTGAGTTAATATGTGTTCAAAACGCGGAAGTTTTAAACATTAAGTTTGCGGCGCTCGCAGTTGAGACTCTGGGACTTTGGTCATCCGACATGAAGGCATTTAAGTATGAAGGCTTTGTCGGCGCGGCTGGTCGACTCCACAGGGGACCGTAGGGCTGGCGCGTATACCTACCTCTCTCAGCGTATCGCCCTAGCGGTACAGAGAGGTAACGCCGCCAGTGTAATGGGGTCCGTGCCGTAGGCCGAACTGTTAGACGGGGCATTTCTGCTATGATTGGGCCCTTTTTAAGTTTTTATACTGTAAATATACTAGGTAGGTACTAATTTATTATTAATTTTTAATTCTAAGTTAATTTATAGTATTTTTTTATTAATACCTATCGTTATCGAATGTTATTATTGTACCTATGTTAAATAAATAAACAATAAAAAATTGGAACAATTGTTTCCTAACCTAAAACCAAGGACGTTTTTCAAAATAACTTGCAATAAGGTGGACGCGGTCCCAGTACATGTCATCTTGAAACTTAAGTCATTGTCAATAGAGGAGACAGCAAGGTGTCATCTATTGGGCATATTATTAGCCTGTCGAGCGCTACTACGTTTACCTTATATGTTTAAAGTATACATTGTACATAACTTAAGTTCTATTATTAGCGTCGTTGTTTAAATCAAACGTATTAAAGAAATAAAATTTAATTTAGATCGATAAATCTGCATTAAATTCACATTGCAGGCTCAAAAGCCAGTTTGATGAATACATTGACTTCATAATCTTAAACTTGATAATCAAATGTCACTATTATTATAATAATAATCAAATAATGTATGGAAAAAGGGGGCAAGGTCGGCCACGTACAGTAAAAATAAAAAAATATGGGTGTAGACAACTTACAAAAAAATATGTCCCATCTAGAGATGCAACGGATAGTTGTTTAGCCAGATACCGGATACCGGATATTCGGCCTGACCATCGGCCGAATATCCGGTACCCAGCCGCCGAATATTCGGTCAGCGGAACTATACCTACATTTCGGTTTTTCAGGTGCGCATTCTGCAGGTTGACCTGTTTCCTAGTAAATGTTCGCGCGGACTCATTTCTACGTTCGAAATGAGTGCTCGTGTAAGTCAGTGAAATTATTAAATAAAATTGTTTTAAAATAATAAACAAGTAGGATTAAGACCGTGTCTGTTTCAAAAATCCAATTTGTTTACTCCGAAATCAAGCAATGTTACTATCCGGTATCCGGCCGGATAGTAGGTCACTATCAGTTATCCGGCCGGATTGTAAAATAATAGCCGGTTAGGCCGGATACCGGATAGTGGCCGGATATCCGGTGCATCTCTTGTCCCATCCCATAGTTCTTAATTCACTGACATAAGAGTAATTATGAGACATATTTTTGAGATCATTTGTACACCCATATTTTTACAGTTGATTGTACCTATCACCTGCCGGCGTATTATGGATGGCTTTACCATTTTTATCCACGTGATAAAATAACTGTCACTTTTTAACACCGTAAGATAGAAAGTGACGTAGGTACCGTTTTATCACGCTGTCACGTAGATAAGAAAGACCATAATAACTATCCAGTGAAAAAAAAAGCTTTTTGTAGTTTATGTAACAAAATCCTAAACGTTAGCTTGGTTCAATTCTTGTAGAATACTCTAAGGCAGGGGTCTCCAAACTTTTTTACCTGAGGGCTATATTGCGCCTCAGAACTTTCGCGCGGGCCACCGGCGCCGAGAGGGGGGGGGGGGGGGGTGTATCAAGTTGCTGCTGTTAGGGCTGAACCCTTGGAGCCCGGCTCACGCGGGCCGGATTGGAACGCTGTCGGCGCGGCGGGCCGGATTGGAACGCTTCGCGGGCCGGATTTGGCCCTCGGGCCGGGGTTTGGAGAGCCCTGCTAGCGCAGGGCAGGTGTCGGATAATTTCAAAACACTTCCAAATGTACTAGTAATTCCGAAAATCATTGAATTATGCCCCAGACTAGATGAATTTAGGAGATCCTTGGGGGAGGCTTTGGCCGGCATCAGTTAGACGCCTGTGCGCTGAGGTGGTGATGATGATGATGATGGAATGTTGACTGTTTAGTGTTTACAGAATTACTCGACATTCGGATTTAGGTACTTACTTTACACTTTATGCCAGCCACTTTATGGTCGGCAACCTTTTAGCAACCAAGGGCCACATAGCAGTTAACGACAGACATTATCATTTGTCAATACCTATTAAGTACATACAAAATAGCCAGGGAGGCTAGCGGGCCGCAAATGAGAGGTACGCGGGCCGCATGCGGCCCGCGGGCCGCTGGTTGCCGACCGCTGCTCTAGATGAATCTATACGATCTGGTTAAAGTCGTGAGAAACCGTTGGTTGAGGGCAGCGAACGACTGTTATTTGTGGAGATCCTTGGGGGATGCTTTGGCCGGCAGTTAGACGCCTGTCGGCTGAGATGGTGATGATGATGATAATGGAATATTGACTGTTAAGTATTTAGACAATTGCTCGACATTCGGATTTGGGTACTTTACACTTTATTTATGCGAATACCACAAAAAATTACCCATATAGATAAAGATTACAAAAGATAAATATTTTAATATGGAGAAACCTCAAACTATATTATTCAGTATACCTACTAGAATAATATAGGTGAAGTTATTCAAAGTAAATTTTAAAGTCAATTTGAAAAGTTTTGTGTAACTCGTGCGAAGCCGGGGCGGGACGCTAGTTATTTATAAATTTAAATTATTCAATTTAATAAACATAATATACATATTAAAACTAAACCTTTCTTAATATATGGGGGATAGATTATAAAACTTAACGTAATACCATTTAGCTTTTACTTAATTCTAAATAGGAAGGTGCATATAATGATTCGAGTGTATATATATACTCGTGGGGTTAATTAGCATCCCTACACTTCCAATACTATTTCTTATAATAAAAATAGGTAAGGACCTAGGACCTAACAAAATCCACCATGATCCTAATAAGGCCTAGTTTCCTCTTTTGGTTGAAAGGTAAGATAGCAGTTGCAAACTGTATTGTATACCTACATCATGCTTTTTATCCTCATGTTTTATGTAATAAATATGGTAGAAGAGCCGGCTACAGTATTTCGTACCGACATGACATCACGGACCCGGGTATGTCCTTAAACTACGTCCAGGACCCGGGTATGTCCTTAAACCACGTCCAAGACCACCGGTGGACGGGCAGCAGCGTCCCTGAAATTCGGTGTACTCGACTGCGATCGCCAACCCGCCTGCCAAGCGTGGCGATTATGGCATTCACCCCCCAAAAGGAGGCCTATGTTCAGCAGTAGACGTCTTATGGCTGAGATGATGATGATGATGACATCACGATAAAATGCACAATGGTTTCCCATAAAAGTGATTCTAAGTCCGAATTTGATAGTCTGCCACGGCGGAACTTGCCAAAAGTACGAAAAAGAAGGCCACTTCCGATGCGAAAAACGGGGCCAGTTTTAACCCATCTGATACCGAAATAATAGTTATGGCAGCAGTTAGAAATTTAAATGTAGACACAGAAAAGCGAAGTCTACCAGTATTTTTTTTGCCGGAAGTACTTGGCAGACCAAAGGTGACCATCGAGACCCCTAAATATATCTGACACCAGCATGAAACCAATTTCAGTTAGTAGGTTCCTTTCAGGAATATAGGCTTTTTCTGCCGAAACACCTTGACAGACAAGATTATGTAAGCAACATCCGTGGTACACCGCGTCATGGAATTGTACAGATTACGGACATGACCGCAGGCTTATTATTAGAGATGCAACGGATAGTTGTTTGGCCGGATACCGGATATTCGGCCTGTACATCGGCCGAATATCCGGTATCCAGCCGCCGAATATTCGGCCAGCGGAACTATACCTACATTTCGGTTTTTCAGGTGCGCATTCTACAGGTTTGACCTGTTTCCTAGTGAACGTTCGCGCAGACGCATTTCTAGGTTCGAAACGAGTGCGCGTGCAAGTCAGTGGAATGTTTGAATTGTTTTAAAATAATAAACAAGTACGATTATGGCCGTGACTGTTCCTTAAATCCAATTTGTTTACTCCGAAATCAAGCAATGTTACTATCCGGTATCCGGCTGGATATTAAAATAATGGCCGGATAGGCCGGATACCGGATAGTAACCGAATATCCGGTGCATCTCTACTTATTATTCCAACCGCTGGCGCACCCACCAAAGAATAGCTGCCAGGCGCCCGAATCAATTAATAATAGTATGGCACACTAACTAGAGGAATTTCCTTGTTCTATAAATTGCTAACCTATTGCCCTAGCTAGCTCTTCGTCTATAACAGAAATAAAAAGTCAAGCGCGGGCCATCGTATACAAAAAAACTGTATGAGCGGTGTTTTCCTTAAGGAAGATAGCATTTATACAAAACGCTGTTAATCACTTTAGCTACATACTTACATTTACATCTTTAACCTCTAGCCGCCCAGAGACCTATAAAAAGGTCTCCTATTCCATTCTAATTTGAACTTTATGTTGACAAATTCAAGATTTTATTTGGCTTGGCAAGGTTTGACGTATGGGCACCTAGAGGTTAAACCAGATCAGTGTTGCAATCAAGAATTCGTCGCTCTTTATAAAACACATAAAATACTGGCCAAGTGTCGAACTATGCAGGGTTCCGTACATTCATGAAATACATATTATAACTTTACTAGAGCCACTTGCATTATCCCATCATCAACCCGGGGTTAACCGGTTAAACCCGGAGTTACCATGGTTACCAGTTTAACCGGTTAACCCCGAGTTAGTGGGATGGTACAAGTGCAAGTGCCGCTAACAAGTGCTTTGGTTCACCATAAGCTAATTTGTGAATACATAGATATACATATTGATACAAAAAAATACGAAAACCGATGTAACAAAAAAGCTCTTCACGGCGTCCACAAAAAAGTACAATCGATTGTGTTGAAAATATTTTTTTGTAATAAACAATAGGTAGGTATACTTATCGTTATTTCCTTAAATTTGTTTATTTTTTGAAACATAGGAATCCATTAAATACAAAAAAAAATACACAATAAAACCTGGGACCTTGAAGTAGATATTCAAAAAGATATAACGCGTTGATCTAACTATACTAAGGAATAATCAAACAATATAGATATACATACAAAAGTATGTCTGTCTGCCGCATACACCCACAGAGGTGGGCCAAAATAACCACGGTATGGGTGCCGCAAAACGGGCGAGGATCTGATAGGCCCAGACGGAGATGGCGGGACGACCTGGACGCATATCTTAACGATTGGCCGGAGATTGCTCAAAACCGAGACGAATGCAAATCTAGGGGGAAGCCTTTGCCCAGCAGTGGGACACCGTATAGGCTTATAAAATAAAAGTAAATATACGAACTGCCGTCGTGTCTGTCTGTCTGCACAAAATACGAGGCTCCGCTTTAACCATTTACGCGAAGAAACCCCAAAATCATTAATTTATACGTATAACAAAAAATTCGGTCACCTTGCCACTATACAAATCATATGATGTTCAGTAATCTAAATCGTTGCAAAATATATTAAATGTCGATACCAAGAATGGAGATGAGTACCTATATAACCGCGGCGGCGTCTGCTATAATCACAGTCGCAGTTAAACGCTTGACTTTGACACACTTAAAATGGTGAGTAACATAACACTAAAATTGTATGTACTGTGGGTGTAATAAACATTGATTTACAATAACAAAACAACATCATTAAAAATATAAACACGTATACAAATAATAGTTATTCGTTTTACAAGGGGGCAAAGTTGTTGTTTAACCGCTCGTGCTAATATTGATACCCGAGCAAGCGAAAGATTCCAAAATTGAACCACGAGCGTAGCGAGTGGTTCGAAAAATGGAATCTTGAGCGTTGCGAGGGTTTCAAAGCACGAGGGTTAAACAAAATTTGCCCCCGAGTGAGATACAAAATTTTTCAAACCAACCCGAAGCAAATATTAAATGTAAAATATCAAACATAATCAAACCAAATCAAATCCAAATGAATGTTATTAAATATTTATCATCATTTAAAAGTCAATTCTACCAGCAAATATAAGAAAACAACTCAAAATTTGCATTTGATTACTTTGCCTCACATGTGGATAAAATGCAAATTTGCTATTCGTTTTCGAAGTGCAAAGTAAGCCTTTCCGAGCTGGGGTGGTGAAAAGTACATTCCGGAATAAATAAAGGCATCTGTAAATATCCACTAGGATAGGTAATGTAAGAAAGACAAATCATGTCAAAAACTAAAGATAAGTAAGGATAAGTACTTATTTTAAATGCTATTATAATCAGACCAAGAAAAGTCTGCAGCGATTTTGATAGCCCACGGAGTGTGTTATTTATACGTCATAATTTCATAGACGATTGACGTTTAAAAATAACACTTGCACTGCGTGGGCTATCAATATCGCTGCAGACTTTTCTTGGTCTAACTCTGCATAATACGAGGAAAAGTAATATAAATAACTTACTTAATGCAAGTGTAAAATTACATGTCTATGTAAGCTTGTAAAAAAGCTTTCATTTTATCGACCCCTTGGTGTTCATAAAAAACGTGTTCATAATTGAATGGCCAGTTAGAGTTCTTTAGTTTTTGTCGGAATATTAGCACTTGAATATGTGTAGAGATGTGATGATTGAGCTTCCTTTTTTGCGTGAGGTTATACAGGGTGTGTCTGACCATGGGGCTTTAAATCCAGGGCTTGATTTTACTCGCTAAACTGAGCTACTCTTACTATGGGACCAACCCTAAAATCGGGGAAAATTTTTTGGCTCTTCCATACGACATCTGATCAGCCAAAATGTATGAAAAAGTAAAAAATTTTTCGAGATTTCGGGTTGTTGCCATAATAAAAGTCAGTTTAGCGAGTAGAATCGATCCCTGGATTTAAAGCCCCATGGTCAGACACACCCTGTACTTTAATTAAATTTCATGTATTATTAATGTAATCTGGCTAGGTGCAAGCAGCTAGGGATCATTTCTGTTTTCAAATGATTTCGGTCGTTGCACCTCGATCAATAACTCTCTGTGACCCTATACCGGGTATGGCCTGTAACACGAGCAAATAATTAAAACATAGATTGTACTCCTCAAACGAATACACTTTTATTCAACAACTTTTAAAAATTATGAAGTATTTAGAGTCCCTATTTTTCATACAAAATAAATATTACCTTCAATGGACGCCATCGTCAAGCCATATCATTGTGATTGACGTTGCTTGTCATTGTCACGCCTTAAACATAGCATAATTCGCAATACATTGCGTCTTAGAATAAACTTTAAAGTGTAATAAAAATCAAACCACAAGTTATTATTAAAAGTTGCTGAACAAATGTGGGTCAGCATGAAGAGTACAGCTTACAGTTAAATTTTTTGCTCATATTACAGGCCACACCCGGTATAATTTTAATATTGTCTTCGGTTACCGCGATAGTTACTCAAGAAATCATCATCATCTGAAGATGTTTATTACAGCTGCTGTGTATTCCGAGAGTCGCATATCTTTTCTTGTGACTGAACAAACCGATGCGGGCTCTGACTAACTCATGAAATAAAACTATTGAAACGGATTATATCGCATATATTGAATACATCCCGACGTTTTGTACCCTTTACAGCGTTCGTGAATTTTAATTTTTGTGACCATTATTCCAGAGAGCCTTCATCGTCCTCGCCCTGATCGCCGCGGCATCTGCCGACGTGTCTCACCTCTTCAACAGGCCTGGCCAGCCCCAGCGACTCCAGCCCTCCGGCGGCCCTGACGCCCAAGCTGAGATTTTACAGCAGGCGAGCGACGTGAGGCCTGATGGCTACGAATCCAGCTACCAGACTAGCAACGGCATCTCTGCTCAGGAGTCGGGACAGCTGAAGAGCCTTGGACCTGTAAGTAGTTCAAAACATAGCAAACTGTGGTCCGACAAAAAAAAACAGAAAAATTGGGGGATTGTAGAAGCAGTGGTCTAGATAGGAGTGGGTGAATGGGGCCTTCGCCCACGGCCTCGCACTTAGGGGGGCCTCACAAAGCCAACCTTATTACATTGAAAAGGGCCTCGCAGATGTGGTTTTCGCCCACAGCTAGATTGGGTCACGCTACGTCACTGTATAGAAGGTGCAAGCACGTACTGCTCGCCCTTTACACGGTACTTAGTCACTTTTTCTTTTGGTAGTATACTTACTTATGATATCTATTTCAATTAATAGCCAGAATACGATGTTAAAATCCTACAATGGTTCCAACTTTCAAGTATTTATCCAAAAAACGTCTGTAAGTAGTCTTTGTTTCTATGTATTTGGTATCTTCATATTTTCTTAAACGATTGTAGCGTCATCTGCGTTAAGCTTTGTGCCTGTATCTTCATCAATGAGCATACGGTCGTTGCGGAAAGAGAAGAGTCGCAGAATGTATTGGCTCTTCTCTTTCCGCACATACTAACATTGACAGGCATTGGTAGTATTTATCCATATCTATTCTCTGCAGGTTGCTACTCCTTACATTAGCTATCTACATATGATTTCATGCAATACATTGGGGTAGAGATATTATGACTTCACTTATATTTTTAAACGCAGCGTCCACAAGTAATAGGTACCTAATACTAAAACTTAGGTACCTACAATTTATTCTAAATTAGAATCATGACTACATTGTAGGTATATGAAGTTGTTTTTAAGAATTTAAGTTAATTATATGTAAAACTTAACGGCCACATCGCAACTATAAGGGCTTATACAGTCATAATTTTGCATAAGGAATTAATATTCACATAAGTAGTTAGGTGCATCAATTCCAAGAAGTGCAAAATGTGTATATTATTTTAGAATAAGCCAATTTAAATCTTAAGCAGAGGGGATAAGGTTAAGATTTTAAATATGGAAAGGTCAACCACTTAATCTATATTCGATTGAATAGTCATAATGATGTGCGAGCTAGCAAAATACCACAGAATATATATAAATTAGTCTAAAGGTTATCATTTGATATTTGAAAAGACGATACAAATTAAAATGAATCAATTTGAAGGTTATGATGTCGACATTTATTCAAATAAACGCATAATGATCGTTAATGATGTGTCAATCAGCGTTAAAAATGGAACACATATAGAATTAGCAGATGAAATAAAATCGGGCATTAATATGAATTTTGTGTGACCGTGACTTGGTTATGGACGAAGGTACAGTCGCCATCAGATATATCAGAGAGGCCAAAGTTCACAAATATCTGAACAAAGCCTGTACAATCTAATCAAATCCTAATGCATATATATGCAGAGCACCTTGGCCGCTCCGATATAACGGTGCGCCGTCTTTTATGACAGAACAGGGTTGATAGGTACACGCCATATTTTAATTTATTTTACACGCTTGGTCATTTTAGTAATGTCGTGGGAACTGCACGCCAACTGCACGGCAATTGCAACGTCGGAATGCAGTTCCCATACAGTTGCAGTCGGGTTGCAGTTCGTCTGTACCGGCCCTAAGGGCAACCCCACACTAGCGCCTTTTGAGCGTCGGCGTCTAGTCAGCGCTATGGAAAATAGCGTCGCTGCGCAGTTGCGCAAACGTTGCGAGCAGCAGCCTAATAGACGCCGACGCTCGGAAGACGCTGTCTATGCATTACTCAAGTCTACAGGCTAAATTGATCCGATTTAAGCTAAAGGTAACATTCCATTTCCGACCGCAGCTGCACTACTCCGACACTACTGCAGCGGCCTGAACATCCTTACTCCTTGCCACCCCATTAAAAAATATTTAGCTGAATTTATTTTTTTTTCTAGAAGGAGGAGGCGATAGTTGTTTCTGGGCAATACCAGTACACCGCTGACGACGGCACTCCCGTCCAGGTCTCATACACTGCTGATGAAAACGGATTCAACCCTCAGGTAACGTTCTTGAATATTCTTCTTCTTCTTTCTTCTTCTTTCCATCCTGTTACCCCCTGCTGGGTAGGGCTCGAATCTTTTTCTTCCACTGACTCCGGTCCTGGGCAGCTTGGGTAGCCTCCTCCCACCCCATCCCCAATACACCCAGCTCTTGCTCCACAGAACGGCGCCAAGTCGATTTAGGGCGACCATGAATATTCAGTGCCTTCAAATGCTACATTATTTCCAATCCGACACCCAAAGCGTCCGGCCCGCGGGAAGAAGGTTCCAGGGGTTCAGCCCTAACAGCAGCAACCAGATACATCCCCCTCCCCCCGGGCGCCGACGGTGGCCCGCGCGTAAGTTTCTGAGGCGCAATATCGCAATATTCCATAGAAAACGATGCGCTGGAAGCTCCGGCCCGGACACGGCCCGGTCTAACGTGAGTCATCCTTATATCCCATACTATTTTGTTTAATCAGTCTCATGTTTTTTCCAGGGTCCTCACCTCCCCACCCCTCCCCCGGTCCCGGAAGCCATCGTGCGCGCCCTCGCATACATCGCCGCGCACCCCCCACCACCAGAACCCCAGCCAGGCCAGAAGAGGTTCTAAATTAAAGAAACACATGAACTGGAATGAAATAAACTTATAGTTGATCTTGTTAAATGTTATCTTTTACTTCACAAGTTACTACTCACACTTTAACTTTTATTAAACAGAATCAATGATCTCATGTCTAAAGGCTCCTCTTCACGTTGGGCCAACACCAACACCAACGAGGGACGTATTTATGCGTTAGAGGGAGCAAGTGATATTGCTATCTCATTCTACCGCATGGCTGCGTCCCTCGTTGGCGTTGGCGTTGGCCCAACGTGAAGAGGAGCCTTAACGCGCACCAATAAGAGCAGCGAGCAAGATACCCAATGACTCCCAAAGACCCAGTGCATTTCAAGTGCTTAATTTTTACTGTTTATTTTTTCCTCTTAAAATAATTTGTAAAAATCACTTTTGCATAATCCTTTCATAGCACTTAGTTAAAAGCTTGTCTAACTGAAAAAATATATAGGAGAGAAGAGGAGTTTGTTGAGAACCATAGAAAACAGAAGAGGAAAGATGCTTGGACACCTGCACACACACGACGACGAATTTATCAAAAATATCATTGAAGGGAAAGTTGAGGCAACGAGACGGAGGGGGAGACAAAGGAGAACGTACATAGATCAAGTAAAGGGAATAGCTCAACGTCGAGTCATATCAGGCAGTCAAGGAGAAGACAGAGGGCCGACATACATGGAAGTCGCTCCACCAACAAGAGTCTAACTTTTAAATAAATGATGATGATGAATAAAAATAATATATCAACCATTTCGAAATATTAAAAAAAATCTAAACGACAATAGTATTAGCAAAATTTTAAACTAACAGTTTCTTTAAGCAATTTAAGTACAGTCAAGGAATTTAAATTCCGACCCATTTCGTACTTTGTCACAGTGACAACCGTATGAGGTCTCTAGCGGCTTTCATATTGATTGTCACTGAGACAAAGTACGAAATGGGTCGGAATTTAAATTCCTTGACTGTACCTACTTATAACAATTTCACCTTGTTATTCAAAGATGGGTTACACCACGATTACCTATATTTTTGACACATGATTTCAACCCTTTCCAATGTCTACCTTATTTTAAATGAAATAAAGTCCTTAATATTACGCTGCTTAATTATAAAGTTGTTCATAATTAAACTGTATGCGTCTAATATTAAGGTTGCAAATCCAACGACATTTCAGTCGAAAAGCAGATAAAATGCTGTATTTTGGTGTAAAGTAGTTAGTGCACGCGATACTGCAATCATGGGGCAAAGAAAACACCGAGAACTGCCACTTTTATTTGTTTTGACTTATGATTGATATGCAATTTAAAAATAATGACATTGTAGAGTGGCTACGTAACAGTTGCACACACTAAACTAGTTAACCTCTAACCCAGAGGGGCCAGAAGCCTATAAACAATGATGTTATAATTCCAGATATGTTTAAAGTTAAGCTCACCGCTGGGCGAGTAACTATAAATATCGCCGAGTCTCTTCTATTTACACGGGAGTGCTTATCTTTTGTTCGTGTTTATAGCCGATAGCTCGTAGCTTACTAGCTCGCAGTGGGACTAGCGCCTAAACCAAGAGAAGTGTGCAATGATTTTAATAGCACATTGTGTTTTTTTAAACGTTAAACTACTATGAAATTATGACGTATAATACTCGTTAGTCTCGTGACATTGTAGAGTAGCTACGTAACAGTAAAGTCGCACACACTAGAGTTAACCACTACCCCAGAGGCTTATATTATAATTTCAGATAGGTTATAGTTCGTTTTTTAGGGTTCCGTACCCAAAGGGTAAAACGGGACCCTATTACTAAGACTTCGCTGTCCGTCCGTCCGTCCGTCCGTCCGTCCGTCTGTCACCAGGCTGTATCTCACGAACCGTGATAGCTAGACAGTTGAAATTTTCACAGATGATGTATTTCTGTTGCCGCTATAACAACAAATACTAGAATAAAATAAAGATTTAAATGGGGCTCCCATACAACAAACGTGATTTTTGACCAAAGTTAAGCAACGTCGGGAGTGGTAGTACTTGGATGGGTGACCGTTTTCTTTTTGCATTTTTTTCCGTTTTTTTTTTTGCTTTATGGTACGGAACCCTTCGTGCGCGAGTCCGACTCGCACTTGCCCGGTTTTTTAGCATTAGAAAAAGACTACGCGATCTTGAAGTGTCTTTTAATTGAAAAACGGTTTTTATAAATCAGTATCTATAACTTATGAAAGCCTAAGAATGTAAATAATTGACTAAATAATTAACCCCCATTGTCAAAAGGGACGTTTTTTTTTGAAGAAACGTTACATTTGTCACTGACTTATCCAATCCATATATTATAGGGTTTGAATCGGGCCGTTATTAAAATAACAAAACAATACTCAATCCTTTATTTATTCCACTGTAAAACACTCTTTATTCATTATTCAGATTGAAATTAATTACAGCACTCGTTGATAATGACAATGAGGTTATTAATGTTATTATGAAATTGTTAGCTGTTACTAGTGATGTTCCGCGAATACTGAAATATTATTCCCGGGAATTTAATTGGGAATATGTAATTTATGACCCACTGCAGTATTCGAACTTCAAGATATTCACAAGAGACGACACGTACTAGATCCATTCTAGATACGTTATAGTTTAGATAATCAACTAGTTCTCCTTTATAGCGCAATTCGGGCAACCAATGTCACTTTTTCGTTAGGTAGAGTAAGATATCTATTAGATGTGAATTGGATATCTAAGTCATATCCTGTGGAAATCGTTCAAGAGTATCTCCAAAATCGCGCAAATGTCAAATTTGACAGGTTAGATCGTAAAACATATCGTTATCGTATCTTGGTGATGTCTAAAAGATATCTAATAGATGTCTATTTCAAAATCCGAATCGCTCTCCCATTTCGTACTTTGTCACAGTGACAATCAATATGAAAGTCGCTAGAAACCTCATACTATTCTCACTGTGACAAGGTTAGAAAATGGGTCATAAATTAAAACTTTTTACTGTACATGCTATAGAGCGTATACTTTAGAGCGTTTTCACATTCGATCCGATATCCACGATATCATATATGACTACAAAGAAAGCAAAAAGTGAAAATGTTCCATTTTATATTTTTAGGGTTCCGTACCCAAAGGGTAAAACGGGACCCTATTACTAAGACTTCGCTGTCCGTCCGTCCGTCCGTCCGTCTGTCACCAGGCTGTATCTCACGAACCGTGATAGCTAGACAGTTGAAATTTTCACAGATGATGTATTTCTGTTGCCGCTATAACAACAAATACAAAAAACAGAATAAAATAAAGATTTAAATGGGGCTCCCATACAACAAACGTGATTTTTGATCAAAGTTAAGCAACGTCGGGAGTGGTCAGTACTTGGATGGGTGACCGTTTTCTTTTTGCATTTTTTTCTTGTTTTTTTTTGCATTATGGTACGGAACCCTTCGTGCGCGAGTCCGACTCGCACTTGCCAGGTTTTTTATACTTTTAATTACGTATTGTTTCTTGTTCAAAGAAAAACCTTACTGCAAAAACAAAAGAATTTGATACCATAGGGGATTTTCTAACAGCTGCTTTTCTCCAAACGTCACCCGATATCGGATCGGTCAATTTGAAAACGAAATAAACAAAAACTCGTATCCATCAAATAAGGTAAACGTACTGGA
The DNA here is from genome assembly GCF_963556715.1 of Cydia fagiglandana. Classification (NCBI taxonomy): domain Eukaryota; kingdom Metazoa; phylum Arthropoda; class Insecta; order Lepidoptera; family Tortricidae; genus Cydia; species Cydia fagiglandana. The sequence goes on from NC_085944.1 coordinate 16,573,445, forward strand.
GCTCGACGCGGTCCCAGTACGTCATCTTGAAACTTAAGTCATTGTCAATAGAGGTGCCAGCGAGGTGTCATCTACTGGGCATTAGCATGTCGAGCACTAGTACGGTTACTTATATGTACCTTTAAATTTTGCCAAACTTGTCTTGAAAAACGTTCTAATAAAGTTCCCGGGAATATTCAATCGGGACGAAGTCCCCGAAAATTTCTCCAGCATCCAGCTCGGTCACATCACTAGGTAAGACAATATTTGCGCCTCTCGACCCATCCGCCTTTGTCCCTGAATGTAGCTATTTGGGTGTTTGCTGTCCTCAAATTATTTAATGTCATGCAGATATTATGTTGAATGAAGTTTAGTTAGTTTGAATTGGTAGTTGCAGTTAGTTGTATTTTAAATTGTTGATGTATTATTATTATTGTTTGTATGTAAATTCAATGTTGACGTGTAAAAGTGCCCTTGTGGCCTATTTTCTGAATAAATGTTGAAGTTTGAAATTATAATTTGAGTGAGCAAAGGCTGTCACTTCTCCATCCAAACGCAGTCCGATATTTTTATTTGGATTGTTGGTACCCCCTTAAACCTTTAGGGTCATCCCACACTAGCGTCTTTTGAGCGTAAACGAAGAGGCATAACTACGGTTATTACACATCAAATCAAGTAAAAGTATTTTCCATAATAAACTGAAATAAATATTGTCATATATTTACTAAGAAAAAGTGACCCAAGGCCTCCAGTGGCCCAGGCTGGAATCGAACCGGCGTCCTCTGCTATTGCGGCAGGTGCCTGTGCCATTCGGCCACCGGGCAACAGCGGCATAGGTCAAATTTTTCCAAGTATATGCACTTCTTACTGAAGGCTTATGGCGCCCCCTGGCCATCCGTAAGGTATGAAAGAAAGAAAAAAAAAGTAAAGTATTGGTTCGACCTTCTAACTGGATCATCTCAGATGATATCGAGCTAGCGAGAGAGATGGCGCTGCCAATCAAAACTATTAGAAGTAGAACGGATTAAATTATTTTCAGAAAAAAATATTTAATAATATTAATGATCATCATCATCATCATCATTCTAGCCTTCAGTCGTCCACTGCTGAGCATAGGCCTCTCTTCGTGTACGCCGCTTATCCCGGTCCTGGGCTAGTCTCTATATTAATGTATTTTCTGAAAATAATTTAATTTGTTCTAATACTTCTAATAGTGTTCCATAATGTTAATATCCAGAGAGGAAAATAGGAACTACGTTTCTATGGAGAAGCGGTCGTCTCTTTTCCTCTAAAATCGCTTTGCTGTTGCCAGGTAAAAATACAAGTCACCGATTGCAATAGTTTCCATGTAGCTTGAACATAAATCTCTGCAGGTCCCGGGTGCATCGCATTAGGATGCAACATGATGCGACAGGTGTGAAATTGCATACGCGGCTGCAAGTGCAACAAACATGCACTTCTCGACGTCTATCGGACAAGTCGATATTTGAATTTACACGGGAATTCCTTTTCGAATTTATTGAACAGTCATCTTAAGCCTGAAAAACCGGTCAAGTGCGAGTCGGACTCGCGCACGAAGGGTTCCGTACCGCTACGCAAAAAACGGCAAAAAATCAAGTTTATTGTATGGGAGCCCCACTTAAATGTTTATTTTATTCTGTTTTTACTATTTGTTGTTATAGCGGCAATAGAAATACATTATTTGTGAAAATTTCATCACGGTTCGTGAGATACAGGAAGAGTAGGTACTCCCACAATCAAAATGTCCATTAATCATATTTAACCTTGTATAAACGTCATTTAACGGCACTAAAACTTTCTTACTCCTAAGCAAATGACACAAGCTTGAAATGCTTTTGTTCCATCGATTTTCAGTTGATTCCAGTCACGCGAACAGACGATAAGTTAGACCCGTATCCGTATATCAATTCACTACACTTGCGGTCAATTTAATATAGAAAAACCAGTGTATTTCTCACTTCTGTTTACATAGAGTTTGTTGAAGACTACAGGCCAAGTTTTACTAGACATAGTTCAGAGTCGAGTAAAATTGGTTTGTTGAAGAGATAGGTATCGTGGTTGATTCCTTAGTCGAGAATAATTAGAAACCTTTGTAATTGTCTTAATACACTTGAGTAAGCAATTTAAAAGCACTCGTGATTGCGGCAATTTTTGTATTTACGATTTAATCTCGTTTTATTTTGCTTTTGTGTTTATTTACGCATTTGTTTCTTGCTTTCTTCGTGTTGCGAGATTCATAAATTTGAGGTTATGTTTAAAATAAATCACTTTTAACTCTGTCACTTCCGTCCCTCGTGCAATCACGTGTCCAAAACGGCTTCCAGCCCTTCATTTATGGGACACAGTTGCTTTTATAGGAACACATGCCCTCCCTTTTCTTATTTATTTATTGATGTACCTTGCAATAGTTTAGAATTTCCCATTTTAATACAACTTTGACAAACTTATTAATCCGTTTGCCAGATTAATAAATATATTTGCTTAAACTATTTTACTATATAGAACATTTTTAGGTAAAACCACTAAAATCGTATTGGTTATTTTGAATAACATACATAATGCACTATTTACAAAAATCCAACATGGAACCAAACAGATACTGTATGTTTAGTGCTACTTTACTTTTTGTGCATAAAAAATGTGAAAATATACCGAGCCCTATGTTTCCAATTTTACTTGGCCTGCACTGCACCGATTGTTACAGGAGTTAGTGGAGTTTGTGTGTGTTATCATGGCTCTTGTTACACTGGCGGGTTAAAGTGACGGTTTAGCAAGTATGTTACGGTTTACGGCCAGTGAGGTACCGCGGGAATGTTCCAATTGAAGGAAATTCCTTTGACATGGGAATATTGATTAAGCTTTCAATTTCGACGCAGATTAGATATTCTAACGCTTTTTTTTTTCCTTCACCGAAAAGTCCTATTTATTACGTAGATGTGTTCGGGGAAAGTGTCGTGGCTTCAAACCCCCCAGCTAGCAAAATAGTCGTATAAGAATTGATTTACTCAGCCTGTAATCGTATAACAGCCGAGTTACGGTTGTTGAAACACCAATATATCGTATAATAGCGGTTAACTCGACTATTTAGCAATTTTCGCTAATTAGTGCTATAATCATGTCGTATAAACGTTTATAGCACTATCTTTTAGCACTTTTATTCCACCTTTTAATAAATGCTGAATTAGCGCTACTAAATCACTTTTATTCAGCATAATTGTTCTATTAAAATCATATAACAGCTATAGAATAGCTAATTGTCTGAATAAGGCGCTTTAATACAACTGTTACTCAACTCTCTTCTCTGTTGCTATAAAAGCCTATTAAAAGCAATCCAATAACCATTTGGCAACAATGCTGCTGTAACAGCGCGCTTATATCATAATTCGGGTAATGGGGCTCAAACCGCTGTTATAGGAGCTGAAGTGTATTTACAGGTTTTATTCAAAATGTATTCAGCTTAGAGTACTTTTAAAGAGTTTTGAACTACATTAACAGCACAAGTCAGCCATGTTGTACGTTTCAATATAGTCCGGTGGCCAACTGCATGAAACCCTACCTGATAAAAAAATAGAAAATCCTACTCTGTAGGGGTAGCTGACTTTTAGTAGCATCAACTGCTCTTGGTCGGCCGCGGCTTAATTTCGCAAATTTTGCGTAAATGGCAAAATAGTGGCACAAAAATTCATAAAAAAAAAACCCCATCGTATAATAGAATGAAACTTGCAGGGTAGGATAGCTGCCTTTGAGGACAGCAAAACAAAAGTGGTCAGCTACATCCTGTGTTGGTAGGTTCCTGTGTTCGACCGAATTTGTGGTACCACGTGACAACTACAATTTACCTCATCGAAAAATAGAATGAAAAAAACTGATTGTAATACCTACATTAAATTTGTTGACGTATGTCTTGGTCGGCCTCACCTTAGCCTGATAGCTTTTGCAGTCCGTCCGCATTAAAAAAAATGTGAATGGCAGCAATCCTACCATACAAGTGACATTCTATTTTTCGATGAAGTAAATTGTAGCTCACGTGGTACCACAAATTCGGTCGGACACAGGAACCTGCCAACACAGGATGTAGCTGACCACTTTTGTTTTTTTGATGAATATTTGTACCACTTTTTTGCCATTTGCGCAAAATTTGCCAAGTTAAGCCACGGCCGACCAAGAGCAGTTGAAGCTGCTAAAAGTCAGCTACCCCCACAGAGTAGGATTATTCTATTTTTTTATCAGGTAGGGTTTCATGCAGTCGGCCACCGGACTATAAATCCATAAACATGGCGACAACATGTGCTATAAGTGTAGCAGTAAACGCAGTTACTCGACTTATAGTCGAATTAATGAGATATAACAGAAACTAGATCGTGTAAGCAAATTTTTACTTATTTTCATTAATATTTTTTTATTGAAATTTAAGAAAATAGGCGGCCCATGAATATATATGAACCAGTGCCTTTGGTTTTATCAATAAAGTATTTTTCGCGCTAGGTTTTACTGTATTACGTGTACTTACAGACAGTAAAAACTTATGTACACAATCACGGTAAAAATAAATGTCATGGATGACAGCAGTAAAAAAATACTTAAGTACCTTTTTGTTTTATTAGATACGTGAAGACGATTAGGCCTCAAACTTAATCAAATAATTGAAATATAATCGCTTACCTGAGATCGTTTTTAGCACATATTTGTTGAATAAAAGCATTTACTGCACTCTTACACATTCAAAATGCCGAGTAAAAGCAATTTGGCTACTTTTACGAAACATTTTTGCTGAGAAAAAGCTGTGCGGTTGCTTTTATAGAACACTTTCACTGAGTAATAGCAAATTGATAATGTTTATAGAACAAATAATCGAATAAAAGCACTATCGTTGCTATTAAAACACTAGAAGCGCTTTATATCAACTTTTACTCAACTCTTACAGCATCGATTTGCTTCTTATACAGCGCTTACTCTATTTTTATAACACTTTTAGTCTGTATAAGTGCGCCTTTTCGCGTTGAGTAAACGCTTACAGGACTTTTATTCGACTGTTTTTACACCGTTTATAGCACCAAAAAGCGAAAATAAAAACGTGCTCTCAACTTTTATAGCACATAGATTTGCTAGTTGGGGGCCGGCTCGTACCAATGAGTTTTTCTGAACTTATGTACCTACGATATATCATTTGATATTAATTAACAGTCGCTTTTCGGTGAAGGAAATTACATCAAATTAAATTATTTCTACATTCCCGATTGGAAATATTTCAGGGAATGTCACATCAACAGAGCTGCAGCCGTTTGATTCACGATTCGCTTATATTTTTACATTCCCGTCTCGGGAACATTCCCAGGAACGTCACAACACTAGTAACGACAGAGCTGGAGTCGTTTGGCTCACGACACGCGCTGATCCTCCGCTTATGATATTTTTACGGCCGCCATATCGACGATTTGTGTTGCATTTCAATCGGCCATTTTGTCTTTTTGAACCATAGACTTTACCCTACAGACTCCGCAAGTCCCGTCAAATATAACATAGATGGGAATGTGCAATATTTCTTCATAGTGTCAAAGGGCCTATACCTACCGTAAACCACGTTCGACGTATTGCCTCCGTGCGACAGTGCTTGTAATTTCGTACGTAAGTGTGACAGGGAGACAACACGTCGACGTGGTTTGCGGTAGCCCTCACGAGGCGAGTTGATGCGAATCAAGAGGGAAAAATCGTTCTGGATATGTATATTTTCACAAATATTTGTATATCTTCTTAACCAAATAATCAGGTGCTGTTGATATATACCACTCTATGTATATGTTGAAAGCACGCATATTGAAATATCTGAAACTCACTAGTGGCAAGAGTTTGGAAGTCCCGGAAATCTGTCATCCGGAATCTTGTGATCCACATCAGAGGTCACGACCCTCAGCACTGGGAAGAGGGGAGAAGGCTGGCGTTAAAAAATCGTGGTTTGTGCGTTATTTATTTATTTAACCTTTATTGCACAAAAGTAAACCTTACAGTACAAAAGGCGGACTTGATGCCATAAGTCATTCTCTACCAGTCAACCTTTAGGCAAAGCAGAGAGATTGGGGGCGGTGCTACTTTAACAATAACAACAAATATAAGTATCTTGTAGACTAAGTAAGTAATCTGTGTTTAAAATGGTATCTTTTGGCGCTTGGAGACAGTAAGGCTGGCATGCTGAGGGATATTTTAGTAAGTTTGCTACAGCGAAAGTATGGCGTATACGTTACGGCGTATGTACATTCTATGGAATCTTAAGATATGCATATTTTTAAATTTAATTTAAAATGGTGTGGATGTGGAACACAAGTAGGGAATGCAAATCGGTTATTTTCGGTTATTTTTTGTATGGAAATAATCGGTTACTAACCGAAACCGCGGTTATTTCCATACAAAAAATAACCGATTTGCATTCCCTAAACACAACTGAGTTGCGCTGATCAAATCGTAGCATTTTATAAGTAAAATTGCTAGTATGTGTGGTGACCTCGTATTCTTTGTAAACGGTTCATAAAGGATGACTCGCGCTATACCGGGCCGGGCCCGGGCCGAGGCGTGCGACATGTAATTTTCTATGACAGCTGATCCATAAGCTTGATCTGAGCTATTAGAAAACGAAGCGCCGGAAGCTCCGACCCGGCCCCAGCCCGGTCTAGCTTGAGTCATACTTAATGCGGTGTCTGTAGGTATATGTAGTCTGTGATTATAACATTTATAGTGGCAAAACAGATGTGCTAATATCATTAATCAAATTATTATTTGCGCGCAAATAAATATCAAATTACTTAATAACCTAACCTAAGTCGAAGTTGAAAGTGAAAGTATGTTAAGTGCTTGACTTTTAGTCTGACCTATGCCCGTTAGTTTTATATGTTGACTAATGTAATAGTTAATTGGAATTGACATTCAATTTTAATAATAAAACTTACGTGAGACTCAGGGATCCCTACCTACTAATATACAGGGTATCCAAAAAATAAGTGCATTGTTATTGTGCTGGAAATATTAACATTTCTGAAAAATTAAAACACAAACCTAACCTAACCTACCCTATTCTACACAACCTATGCAAAATATTATCGAAAATACTTTCTGTTTCAGCTGGAGAAAAAATATGCGAAAAGAGATTTATGCGTAACATTACATTATGAGTATTATGACAATCAATTATTATGCGATGAGATAGGATCCCTTGCCAGGGAGGTTTTGGGATTATACTGAGCAACTTTTACTATGGGACCAACCCTGAAATCGAAAAAAAATTTTGGCTGGTCCATTTTCTATGGGAGAGTTTTTTTTGCGATTTCGGGGTTGGTCCCATAGTAATAATCCCAACACCAAACCAAAGCGTCCCTGGCAACAGAAATGCACCCTTTTTTTGGCAACCCTGTAACTATGTTCGCCTGTTTGTTACCTCTTCACACCAGTGTATTTTTTTCCATCGTATTTTCTCGGAAACGTTCGTATACCGACCCGATATGCGATATGAGTCTCTACTTTGTGCATATATTCCATTCTCTATGTTACAACAGACAGTGAAATATCCCAGCTTCATCAAAATTATTAAACGACCTAACGATTAGGGGCGGGAAACTTTTTGAAAATTTAATTAAAACTCAGACAGTAAGGTACCTAACATGATTCTCTCCGAGAAGTTTTCTTATAAATCACTCTGGTAATTAGTGTCCATGAGATTATTTTTGAACTCTTAATTTTCTTTTCTGAGAGAATTTTGCATATTAATGAGGACGCGCTGAATCCCTAGTGTAAATCTTTTTCGATAGAGTGACGAGGGTTCGCGTTTTTGTATGAGTTTCTGAACAGCGCGCCAAGCGGGGCGTTTTGGAAACTCAAAATTCCATACAAAAAGACTCTAAAGGCCTGTGCACACCGGCTGCGTGTGCGTGACGTGCACGTGCGCGTGCGGCGTTGTAGTATACAGATCCTTATGAGAGACGGCACTTGCGTGACGTGTGCGTCTGCGGCTCCAACATTTTAGCGCACGCACACGCGCACGTCACGCACACGCAAGCCGGTGTGGCTCGGCCTTTAACGCAAACGCGTACGTCACGTCACGTCACGCTATCGAATGAAATTTACACTAGGGTATTGGAGTCCGTGTTTACACTTTAAAGAGGCGTAGTGGATGTGTGAACAGAAAATGTCTAAGGTCCCTTTAAAATTTTACCTGGTTTAACCGCTGATGTTTTTGCAAAAACATTTATTCTAAGTGATAACTTCCTAAGGATACAATATTATGGCTCCTCTACACAATGGGCCAACGCCGGCCACTCCAAGGGACGCAGCCATAGAATGAGATAGCAATATCACTTGCTCCCTCTAACGCATAAATGCGTCCCTTGGAGTGGCCGGCGTTGGCCCATCGTGTAGAGGAGCCATTACATATGGCGTCCGAGATGTCATTTTCTATGATAGCTGATCAGTGATCACGTGGTGCTTTCCATAGAATACAAAGCTCCGGACGCTCCAGCCCGGACCCGGCCCGGTCTAGCGTGAGTCATCCTTTACGGTGACTTTATTTGCAGTTGACTAATGTTTAACGTGACTGTTAAAATATAACAATAGGTACACGTCAAAGGGACCATTAACCTTTCCAATTATTTATCTTTTAACCTCCCCCCTCTTACCACCCTAATGACCTATTCACCTATTCACCTCAAGGTTATATTTCATCAATGGAATACAACAACCCTCCTTAGCTTCCTAGCCACTCCCCACTAGCGTCTCCCGAGTAGGGTTGCCATACGTCCGGATTTGTCCGGACATGTCCGGATTTTTGACCCATTGTCCGGCTTGCGGCCGGACTTGGCATGTGTCCGGATTTTTAGGAATGACCTTATAAAAATAAAATGCGTGCCCGGGGAGGGGGCTACGGGATCGGGCGAAGGGAAAGGGAAAAGTAGATCCACGTTACAGTACACCGCAGAGAGCAGCGCGCGGGGCGTCGTTCAAGCTACGCCAAATCTCTGCTACAAGAAAGGTCCGGATTTATAGGGTGATGTCAGGATTTTAGTAGTAGTAGTAGTAAAATACTTTATTGTACAAAAAGAAACATAAAACATGAAAGAACACACATCATTAGTACAAAGGCGAACTTATCCCTTTCAGGGATCTCTTCCAGTTAACCCTTGAGCAGTTGAGGGAAAATTGGAGAACGGTAGACATAAAAGCTGTACTAAACGGCATAAAGATAAAATATTTAATATCCTACAAGATAGGTAAACCTATATCCATCAGACATTGATTTTCATCAGGACATTTAATTCTTCTTATGGCAACCCTGCTCCCGAGCGTCGGCGTCTAGTTACCTCTATGGCTGGCGCTCGACGCAAGGTTGGCGCAACTGCGCAGCGACGCTAATATTTTCCATAGTGTCAAAGAAAATAGAGTTTATAGAGGCGGATTGTCAAAGTAAATTATGTAGCCACTGTAAATTTACTGCCATCTTTCGACAGAAGATTAAAACAGTTAGACATCGGTTACACGCTAATTCTGGCGTCAGTTCAGTCCATCATTCCATTCGAGTTTTGACTGACGCCAGAATGATGAAAAATGGACACGGTTAGACGATCAGTCCAGACTGACAACAGACTGATAAAATTACGACAACAGACATCGGTTACACGCTAATTCTGGCGTCAGTTCAGTCTGTCATTCCATTGTTGTATGGACGGTGACGTCGGTGACTGACGCGAGAATGACACAAAGAGGTTACACGATCAGTCTCCTATCAGTTTTCTGTCATTCAAAACGGACTGACGAATATTATCAAAAAATTTAAATTTTCATCAGTCCTGACCATCAGTCCATCAGTCCGCGTCTTACACGATAGGTAATTCTTCGTCATTCTGACCAGACTCATAGACTGAACTGACGCCAGAATTAGCGTGTAACCGATGTCATAGAACGCCATTTGACTTTGATCCTTATTCATTCACAACGCCATCACAGAGGAAGATCCTGTAGGACATACCTTCGAGCAACACGGAAGGGAGGCGGCATTCGCACTATTTCCCCTCTGCCGAGGTACAAGATTAGCGCGTCAATCTAATCTAGCGCGGGTAATAAAACTAGTTGCACTTGGATTTTTCACTAGACCGAGTCCAGACGCGCGCGTGAACACTGCTGCACAAAAATGCCTGTTTGCTCGGTTTTTTGTTAGAAAAAGAGGTCAGGGACATCAAATTTACAAAAAGAAAGTGTTACCGTGTAACCTTCCCCCCGCGAAAAATGGCAGAATGATTTGTACGGTGAGATATCGCTTGGGCCCCTCCCTTCCGACGTGTCGGAAGCCGGTGTTGCTCGAAGGGACATACAGTAAAATTGCGCTTACATGTACAAAATAGGGAACTCCAAATTCTATCGAATTGTGGCGAATAAAAACTACAACAATATAAAAATCGGCCCCAAAAGAGTCAACGCTTCTGGTAAAAAAAATATAAAAAAAATAACTTACCTGTACATATTATATAAATAAGTCAGTCAAACCATTTCCGTCAGTAGAAAAAATCGGCAAATAATCTTCCCATAGAAAATTTTAATTTTGCGCTTTTTTCTACTAAAGTTGTTTGACCGGCTATATCGTCAATTATATTCGTACTCACATAAGTAAAGAATGTAAAACTTTTTTTAGCTAAACTCCATGCTGCGGAAGCCTACCAGATTCCCGCTATCATACTCACAACAAACAAATTGAAACCCAAACCCGTACACTTAAAGCACAATTTCCAATAACATCGTCATCAAGACAGCCCTGCGCACTGGGTCTTTCCTGAATCGCATGCGTAAAGACTGTGGCGTCGAACAAATGACAGTTTTGACAACAAACCCTAATGGTCGTTTCTCCTTCGCGATTATTTTTTAACTAAAACTATCTCTGTACGGTATTACGTTTATTTCCTCTTTAGTTCTTGTTAAAAACGAACTGTGCTTTGGCTTTTTATATTTTTGTGAAAGAATTCGGGAGTTCAGTGAAAGTGAGAGTATTTTTAGGTTAGTTTTCTTGTAGGTTTGTATTGTCTTCTTCTTTAGTGTTCTGCGGAAGTAAATATCATTCATCATTGAATGGTATAAAAGTGAACGGCTTTGTGAACTGAAAAATCTTGGATTTGTGTTTGAAAAGTGAGCGAGTTCCTGTTGTGTTTTCCTGAAAGTGAAAGGTGAGTGATAACAAACCATTCTACAGTCAGCAGCAGAAGTTACTAAGCGGGCGAGGTGTTCAAAATTAACTTGACACGCTCTTATTCTCTTAACAATAAACTCGCGTCAAGATCATTTGAGCACCTCGTCCGCTTAGCAATTTCTGCTGCTGACTGTACATATGGTGAATGTAGGGAATATAATTTTTTTAGTCGGGAAGACCGTCATAGAGCCACAACTCTTGTATTTGTATATGTATAGGTATGCGACTGTACAGTCACCTGCAATAATATGTTACTCTTCGAAGGCCGCAAAAATATGTGACACGCTCTTATATATGGCTCTACAAATAAGACAGTGTCAGATATTTTTGCGGCCTCCGAAGAGTAACATATTATTGCAGGTGACTGTACGTACACAAATACAACACATACATTACAGTTGACTACCTGCAATTTTAATATGTTACTACTCTTCGAAGGCTGTAAAAATATGTGACACGCTCTTATGGCTCTACAAATAAGATCGTGCCAGATATTGTTGCGGCCTTCTTTGTGTAACATATTATTGCAGATCCTGCTCTACCGATTTTCTATCTCTCGATCTTCGATCTTCTATAATTAGTAAAGATGCACCGGATGTCCGGTTACTATCCGGTATCCGGCATATCCGGCCATTATTTTACTATCTGGCCATATACCGGATAGAGACCTACTATCCAGCCGCGCGGATACCGGATGGTAACATTGCTTGATTTCGGAGTAAACAGACACGGTAATTATCGTACTTGTTTATTATTTTAAAACAATTTAATAATTCCACTGACTTGCACTCGCACTCATTTCGAACCTAGAAATGAGTCCGCGCGAACGTTTACTAAGGAAACAGGTCAAACCTGCAGAATGCGCACCTGAAAAACCGAAATGTAACCGAAACCGAAACCGAAATGAAATGAATGTAATGTAAGTAACCGAAATGTAATGAAACCGCTGGCCGAATATTCGGCGGCCGGATACCGAATATTGGGCCGATAGTCAGGCTGAATATCCGGTATCCGGTATCCGGCCGCACAACTATCCGTTGCATCTCTAATTAATCTAATAATTGGAATATCTAATATTGGTCTACAAACGCAAGAATTGAAAGCGACGAAAGAGCTTGTAGACGGTCTTCCCTTATAGACGGTCTTCGCCATTAACCTTATACTCAAATTAGAGTTGCCGCCGAGCTACACCCAATAGCTTGCAAAGTAGGTAAGTGTCCATCTTACAAGACTTACTCGTTCATGTAATTTAGTGATTTTAGTGACGATTTCAAATATGCAATAATTTCTTTCAGTGCACACAAATACTAAGTACTACTAGACTTTCGGTACCTACTACTCTATACTAAAATATCAATGTAGGTAATATAAAGCCTATATTATGAAAATTACGCCCGCCGAAATTGTCCATAGTCATCAATCAATATCATAACATCGTTACAGTTAATGATCCTCCTTAGTTTACTAATGACTTAATATACGAGCTAAAATGGGATTAATTTATTGAACGTTACGCTAATAATTAAAGTATAATGGAGTTTACGTATGTAACAACAGTTTGTTATATGATATGTGTATGTGTGTGTATGTGTGTGATAATGGTTACAGCGTTGGCGGTTAAACATGCCATGGCGTGTAAAGTATTTCAAGACGCTCAAAATTTTACATCTACAATACAATACAAATCCTCTTTATTGCACAACCTCAACTACCACTTAAGGAAAGTCAAAATATACCAACATCATATCAAAACGCACCAACCGACAACCAACATCGAAAGCACCAAAAACTCTAATGGCTCATCTACACGATGGACCAGCGCCGGCCACTCCAAGGGACGCAGCCATGCGGTAGAATGAGATAGCAATATCACTTGCTCCCTCTAACGCATAAATACGTCCCTTGGAGTGGCCGGCGCTGGCCCATCGTGTAGAGGAGCCATAAAAGAAAAACCTTTGCCAACGTAAAGTGCACACATAAACAACGCGACAAAATTCCCAAAAAAATGATCAGTTATGCAGATGGAAAGCAAATAAAGGGAAAAATGGCGGCCGTAACGCGCGGCCATTATCTAGGAAACGATCAAACATTACGGTCCCATTCCGCCGCGAATTTCCATACGACTCATAAATAATGCCTCTTTGCCTTCCATTTGGTTACGACGCCGCTGAAGCGCTGCGACGTTTGGTAATGGAAAAATATCATTGCGCTGATCCTCTAAAACTTCTTTGATCGGTGGCTGTGGAATATGGATCACGCTAGACCGGGCCGTGCCTTGGTCGAGGCGTCCAATATATCATTTTCTATGACGGCTGACCGATAATCACGAGGTGTTTTCCATAGAAAACGAAGCGCTGGAAGCTCTGGCCTGGCCCCGGCCCCGTCTAGCGTGAGTTATTCTATATAGAGGATTCTTCAAGAGAAGGGTCATAGTCATGGGTTGCTAGGCTGAGTAATGGCTGTGAACCAAAATGTTAACGGAATGGTAGCCGCTTTCGGATGGAAGGAGCGCCTGGCGTCCGTTGGCTCGTTGAGTGGACGACATTCGAAAGACTGCTGGATGAGATTAGCTCAGGACCGAGACAAGTGGGTACTAGAAGAGCTCATGCCTATAAAAATACAACTCCTAACCAGCTGAACTTCGGTTCCCATGCACAACACCTGACTGGAGAGACACTACATGATAATACAAACCTATAAGGTCGCGCATGAAAGCTATACCCCGCTAAAATTATAAGAGCGGCCTAAAGGCCTAATACCAAGTTGAATTTGAGCAAACGAGCAATAACAAGCATTGGATTTTTCCTCCCAATTCCTCGTCGTAGGCGTCCAAATTCCCTACCCGAGTGACCGGAATTCATAATTCTTCATATCAAACGAAAAGAAAAACAAGTTTCATACGACTTGTATGTCACTTGTGGCCTTTTTCCTCTAGAAATGCAGAATTCGTAATTAATGACAGGCAAAACATCGGAGGTTCAGACCTGCATGCAAAAACCCCCTGAAGATCCCTCGCATATTATTTATTGGACAGGCACCGTCATGTTTTGCGGCAACTACTCATTTGGGGTGGAAACATCTATTGCTAGGCCTATGTTTCGAAATATTTAGGGGTGAAATTACATTTTTTCTGACAGTTTATGACATCGCAGTTTTTAGTTTTGTGACATAGACACCCCAACCGCATGTTACTGAATTTAAAGTAGGTAAGTATATATACTTAAGGTGAGAGCAAAAAGTTAAATGCAGATCGTAAAAACATACATAGGTAAGGTAATGTAAAATATTGGGTTATTTCTAACTTCTCCAACTATTACATAAACCCTTGAAGTTTCCAATAATGCATGCCATGTTGTGTAAAACTTTGTATGAAAATTTTAAATGAATAAAACAAACTAAAAATCCACTGTCGAAATTACCCCAATAAATCCTGAGTAAGACTAACTCAATAAACTCACATTTTTTAACAAAAGAAGAAACATATTTTCTGAAAAATGCGCATAAATGTCAATTAGGTACTTACATAAACATTTGCTCGGAAGACATATAACAACTCAAAAAAGTGCGTTTTCCCAGAGATATTTCCCTAGCTAGATCGATTTTTCGCCCCTAGAAACCCCATTTTAGCAAATATCATCAAATTCGAGGTAATCAAGGTACCTATTAGATCAATGGATATGAAAATCCTAAAAGCATTCGTGTATTGGCATTGCAGCCGGCCCGTGACCACGAAACAGGCATTAGTCGGGATGCTCCAACCGTGTGGTTTCGTGGTCACTGAATTAGAATGCCTAATAGATACAGCTATTTGAACTTTGCCGCGTTTTGGGCAGGTATTTAATCGTCTAACAAATGAAGTAGACCTGTTGGGTAGAAAAATAATTTTTTTTCAAGACAGTGGCTTTGTGGTGACAGTATTAGAATACCTAATAGATATAGCTTTTTGAGCTTTGATGCGTTTTGTTTTGGATAGGCAAGCTACACGAGCTTATTCCACCGTCCCCATTCTGCCAACGGACTTTTCCATCCTTACTTGGTAGATATTCCACCAATACGCACGAAGCGCTTTGCTTCTTCTTTCCTTATGCGCACTGCCAAGGGATGGAATTCTTTGCCGGCGTCTATATTTCTGTGTTCTTAACCCTTCAAATCAAGAGTGAACAGGCGAGCGAGCTCCATCGTAGGCCACGTCTACGCCTCGGCTAGTCTGTGGCCATGAGTAAATTGAGTAAGCCCATTCATAATAAAAAAAGCGTCAGTTTTTAATAATTCTAGAGTTAGACCTGTTAGGTAGAAAATCTCAATTTTTTTTCAAGACATTTGTATATTATATCTTATTATCTTATACTTACAGAACCAAACATTGCATAAGTATTTAGTTGGGAATTAAATATGTAGGTATTATTAAGTAGAAATAGAAATACTTTATTTGGTGTAAGTGGCTTTTACAACAAATATACTCTAAGCCTGTGTTTTTCTTGAAGCCAACTAAAATCTGTGTGTTATTTATTTATCAAAGACTCTTCTCATCTATACATATAATAAAGCTGTAGAGGGTCGAAAGTCTGTACATGGAAGATATTTGAAAAAAAGTTGGCTGGGGATACTTAGAATCGATAACAGAACACGTTCCAACAGTTTTTAGAATTTTTGTCTGTTTGTCTGTTTATCTGTTTGTCTGTTTATTTGAACGCGCATCACGTGAAAACGGCTGAACGGATTTTGATGCAAACTTTACTAATCTGTCGAGAAAATCTCCGGCCAGGTTATAGGCTATAAAAATTCAACCCTTAAAAGGGGGGGTAGCCACAACACCCGCTTGATTTAAGTTTGCCCCTAAATCTTATGGCGCTACTTAGGAAGGAGGGGCAAACTTTTTTCAAATATGTGCTACCACTATTGAGTACCCTGGTAAACCAACAGATGGCGCTGAATTTAATACGTAGTGACATGAATAGCCACCGAGGAAAGATTTTGCCAAATTAACTGTAAGTTTATATGATTAGGTATGTCGATTTAATAATATACAACAAAATTAAACGACAGTAAATTAATTACCCCCCATTGCACAGTGCCATCTTTTTCACGACTACCCAAAAAAAAGAGAGAGAGAGAGTGTATTGTGTTTTCAGCGTTCGTGTTTGTATGTAGGTATATATTTATTTTATGTGAGTTTTTTTATTACACCTTAACTTCTGAATGCCTTTACCTTAACTCGACGTACGTGACACGCTGTACGCTTACCAAAGCCGGCCGCCGAAGGCGCCCTCATAGTCAAACCTTCGGACCAGTGCCGGATTAACCGATAAGCAAAACAAGCACGTGCTTAGGGCACCGCGTTCAGGGGGGGGGGGGGTCACCAAAATGCCAGGTTGAAAAAGTAGAACTAATTTTAAAATTAGGGACAGACACATCGTTTTTAGTACACGATTTTTTTAGCTGTCCAAAAGGCGCGTAATTCTTTGGGTCATATGCGAGGCCTTCTGCCTTCCGGCAAAGTTGATCTTCTGCCTTAATTACACTTGGGCGTGGATCCAAATCCAAGCTTTCCTCTTTCGCAGCTGGGCCTACTGCTTTGCTCACACTTCGCCAATTCAATTCACTTGGTCAATTCCAAGCTCTGCTTTCTTGCATTTTTATGCATGAAAACAACCTCGCTGCACCCTTAAATATAGAGCCCTATGCGAAGCTAGGCTGATAGGAAACTGTCCCATCCCTTCTTTGTATGAAATCCTGGATTCGCGCCTGGTTGGGATTAAAAGTAAAATTGCGTTTTTTATATCGAAAAATTTTCGCGCTCGCTTCGCTCGCGTTTTTAATTACTTTCTAAGGTATGATAAAGGTGACATTCGGGTGGCGACTGTAGCAGCATTACTCTGTTGCAACGTTACTGCTGCGGTACTGTCAATTTTCGTCATAAAATGATGTGACTGATTTCCATACTAAAAGTAAAAATGTACAACTGTCTATTAAATTGCGTTTTTATATAGAAAAATGTTCGCGCTCGCTTCGCTCGCGTTTTCAATCACTTTCTAAAATATGTTAAAGGTGACATTCAGGTAGCGACTGCAGCAGCATTACTCTGTTACAACGTTACTGGTGCACCACTGTCAATTTTCGTGATAAAATGATGTGACTGATTTCCATACTAAAAGTAAAATTGTACAACTGTGTATCAAATTGCGTTTTTATATATATCGAAAAATTTTCGCGCTCGCTACGCTCGCGTTTTCAATTACATTCTACCCTAAAATATGATAAAGGTGACATTCGGGTGGCGACTGCAGCAGCATTAGGTACTCTGTTGCAACATTACTGCTGCGGCACTGTCAATTTTCGTGATAAAATGATGTAACTGATTTTCATTCTCAGCTGTAATGCAGCAATAAACTTCACTCAATCTACCTAAAAAAATAATTTAATCTTAATTACCCTAGGGAGAGGGGGCACCATGGTCTAGAAATGCTAAGGGCATCAAAATATCTTAATCCGGCACTGCTTCGGACTTAACCCGGCGTACGTGTCGCACTGTACGCGTTCCAAAGCCGGGCGCCTTCGGCGCCCTCATACTAAAAGAATCTGACGTAGCCCGATAACGTGGCGCGCTGCACGCGGTCCAAAGCCAGGCGACTTCGACTTTCTCATACTAAAAGAGACGTACGTGACACGCTGTATGGATACCAAAGCCGGGCGCCTTCGGCGCCCTCATACTCAAAGAGTCGGGCGTAGACTGACGTACGTGACACACTGTACGCGTTCCAAAGCCGGGCGCCTTCAGCGCCCTCATACTCAAAGCGTCGGGAGTAGCCCGACGTACGTGGCGCGCTGTACGCGTTCCAAAACCGGGCGCCTACGGCACCCTCATACTAAAAGTGTCGGGCGTAGACCGGTGTACGTGACACGCTGTACGCGTTCCAAAGCTGGGCGCCTTCGGCGCCCTCATACTAAAAGTCAGGAATAGACCGACGTACGTGACACGCTGTACGCATTCCAAAGCCGGGCGCCACCGGCGCCCTCATACTCAAAGCGTCGGGAGTAGCCCGACGTACGTGGCGCGCTGTACGCGTTCCAAAACCGGGCGCCTACGGCACCCTCATACTAAAAGTGTCGGGCGTAGACCGGTGCACGTGGCGCGCTGAATGCGTTCCAAAATCCGGGCTCCTTCGGCGCCCTCATACTAAAAGAGTCGGGAATTGCCTAACGTATGTGGCGCACTGCACGAGGTCCAAAGCTAGGCGACTTCGACTTTCTCATAGGTGCTAAAAGAGTCGGGCGTAGTCGGACTACTACAAATCGCGTTCTAAAAAGTATGAAACAATAAGAGAAATTATCATGCAGGAAATTATAAATGTTATAATTTTTTGAATAAAAAAATACAGCGTAATGTAATTTACTATTTTTTATATATTTAGCAGCTTACTGACACAAACCGAATTCCACGCGGGCGGAGCCGCGGGCACAGCTAGTAATCAATATGACTTTAATGGCTCCTCTACACGATGGCCCAACTCTGGCCACTCCAAGGGACGCATTTATATAGGGACCAAGTGATATTGCTATCTCATTCTACCGCATGGCTGCGTCCGTTGAAGTGGCCGGCGTTGGCCCATCGTGTAGACGAGCCATAATACAAGCTCAATTACCCCGTCTCGCCCTTGAATTATTCAGCGCTACGGTTGGCCCGCGCCGGCTCCAATTCTTCGTGAATTAGTAACGAATGGGATTGAAGTGCGTGCTACTAAGCGCCCTCGACTGTAATCGAACCAAAATACGCTACTGATTAGTACAAAACTTAGTACAATATTTTTTCTAGTCGACATATTTGTAGAATTGTTGGTGAATCTTGACAGGAAATGAGTTAAGTATATGTCGGAATTTCGTGACAATTGTCGTGTTTCTTGTGACAATTGTCATGAACTTAGCAAGATAAATATCTGTTTTTATCCGATATAATAAAGTTTTTTTTAATAATACAATGATGGTGACAAACAGGACCCGCCCGATGGTAGGTAAGCGATAACCGTAGCCCATGGATGCCTGTGACGTAAGCAACAATGAGACTTGTCGAACGTTGTTGTCACGTTGGTGAAATAGGAGCCTGATTGCAAAGACATACGGTGCGATAGTATGTACAGCCGCCATTAGATATATCGGAGCGGCCAAGGCGCTCATAAATATCTGAACACGCCTCTATTGTCAAGGCGTAAGAGTGCGTGTTCAGAGCACCTCGGCCGCTCCAATATATATCTGATGGCGACTGTACGTAGTTAAAGTGGTATTATAACTAGAGATGCAACGGATAGATGTTTGGCCGGATACCGGATACCGGATATGCGGCCTGGACACTGGCCGAATATCCGGTATCCGGCCGCCGGATATTCGGCCAGCGGAACTATACCTACATTTCGGTTTTTCAGGTGCGCATTCTGCAGGTTTGACCTGTTTCCTAGTGAACGTTCGC